>NC_090878.1:36128877-36151377 GCF_036669935.1 Montipora foliosa
TTGCTCTACGGATGTTACATCAAGCAATGTTTCTTCCAACTTGCCCAGTTTCGATTACCACATGAGATCACTAAACTAGAATGCTCTAATTGGCTGATGCCATTAACCGTTGCGACACGGGTTGCAGGACAAATGGATATTAGCTACTTCATTTTTGTTTTCCCCGCAAATTTTTCATAAATGTCAACTATTTTCAAGTGCACTTGAAAATAATAGTCTATGCAAAATTTGTGGGGAAAACAAAATGCATTGTGGGGTATATGAAAGCGGCTGATTTACCTTACGCATGTGCAGTTGGAAAAATACGCTGCAACGTTACAAAATGGTTTGCTGCTTTCTGCAACGGTTTCTGCCACTTGTCTCGCAACGTGCAAGGTGCGTTACATTGAGCACAAAAAAAAGTGAACAGAGCCTTTACCTGTGCATCCTTTGAACTCAATTCTCATTGATATCCAACTGTGCCAAGACTTGGGGTGAACTCTTACATATACGGCTGCAATGCGCTTCTTAAAGCGATGGCACACAACCGAGTGACGGTCCGTATTGGCTGTGAACAACTACGACAGCGAAGATGAAATCAATTCATTGATATATGAAAGGTCTACTCAGAGACAATATGTAAGAAAACGAACGGTTCCGAAGGGAAGAGTGCTGGCCACGCGTTCTGGTTGATTGATGTGGATAAATAGAAAAATATTTCCACTTTTTTCCGTAAGAGATATATTAAATTGGGTCAGTTCAAAGCCAAAAATTGCTGTAAATGACAAATACGTAGATGATGAAATAGCTTCCAAACATTTTCGCGTCTCTGCTGTCTGAAATCATTTCTGGTGTACAAGCATGCTTTAAGTAAACATTTGTCGTTCCATACACACGAGGGAATTTCAAAGTCGACCACGCTTGTGTTTTAAAACGCATGCAAATCTAAATTAAAATGTTGACGAACGGATTTCACGTGCAGGATCGAAAATTCCTGCCGGCCGCTCAAAAACATTTGCTAGTTAGAGGAACTCCAATAAAGACGTTTTCAAAAAACGCCATCGAATGCAGTGAAGAAGGTTCTGTTGTTCAAATTGTTCAAATCCAATTCCATACCTTGACTCTCCCGTTTTCCTTGAACGGGACAAAGTCCATTCCATTCAATCCATAGCTCAAAGTGTAGCTCTTCACCCACTGATCCGAATCTTGCCTGCCCTGTGTACAGATTCCGCTGATGCGCCTAATTTCCTGGAAGTTTACTTGAAGCCATTGTTTGTTGTTACGTGTGCGCACGCTCCAGGACCAGCGATGGTTCAGTCTACCGTGCCAGGGTGACAAGGAAGCGCTGTAATAGGTGGAGGCACTTAGTTGCCCGTTTGTAATCCTCTTGTCCTCTAAACCAAGCGGTACACGGCACTTGTCTGTTTAAACCAAATGAGAAATGGGAATATCAATTTTAATTAAGCAATAGACCACAAGTTTCTATGGTTTATAGGCTGATAAACCACGCAGGATGTGTTCTACCAACATTCCAAGTGGTTTATCATGCCTATATAATAATTTAGAAGACGCGCGATTTTTCCATGAGTTTACTGGCACAATAAACCATAGCTGATTGACCAATCAGAGCACGCACATCGATTTGGTTATTATCTAATTATCTAAATATCCAGTGTCCCCAATTTAGTTCTCCAGCGCTAGAACAACTAGACACTTAAATAAAGTTCCTTTCCTTTTTTCTTATCTTTGGAAATAGGTAGCAAAATGCTTAAACTTGACGGACACTTCTTGTTCGATGAGTACGTAATTCCTAGTATTTCTGGAAGTGTCATTTACAGCGAAAGACTTGGTGTTGACCTTTTTCAAGAGAGAAATAGCGTCACCACGGTCGCTTCCTAATTAACCTAATCAAATTGTTACCTTCTTGACATCCGTAGAACTCCATCCTCATACAAATATGTCTGTACCATGCCCAAGGACGCACACGGATGAACTGAGCAATGATTGGCGGAAAGAGTCGATGCTGTACAACTGTGTTCTGATCTCTATTTCCAGTAAAGTACTGTTGAAATAAAAATATATATTTGAAGAAAAAGAGAAGAAATAGATTGCCGCACATACCAGCATGGACAATAGAACATTTTCCAATTCTCACGCCTGGACTGGAATGGAGGCTAATGCGGTCAAATCTTTTCAAATGCAAATTAATTTGCCCGCATTTGCCTCCATTTCACGCTAGATCCAGTCCAACCGTTAGAATACGAAACTGGCCTATTTAAGCAATTGTCACTTATAGACACCTGAAAAATTCAGGCGGCTCCCACGGGATTGGGACCATGACCTCTGCGATGTTGGTGCAATGCTCTACCAACTGAGCTATGAAGCCGAACAGTTGGGAGCAGGTTAAATTTGTTGGGCTCCGGTGTTCCCGTGGAAGGGAACAGTACTCTTTGGACCTATTGAGTAAATGCTTAGAGCACCTACCTCCAGATGTGCTAGGCTGGAGTTTGTATTCAAGCATAATTTGGTGAATAAATGCTCGGAGTTCAACGTTTGGCTTGGGAATGGTATGATATGATGAATGGAATATGCAAGAGTGTTTAATAACTTGTTTATGAGGGAAGGTCATTGACAAACTGGCTTGAACACATTCTCCTTACTTCTCCCCGAATAACAAGTATGAAAGAGATGAAAGCTATTCACTTGCCAAAGAAAAATCGCTTAAAGTGAATTCACATCGGAAGAAGCTTAAGAACCGATAAAGGTGCCTTGTCGCTGCAGTACGCAGCTCGTCAACCTCCTAATCCACATCAGGATTCGATGTCCAAAGGTCATGAGCTAGGGACATAATTACTTAGCTTTCTCTTCTCTTGGTCTGAAATTATGATGATTAAAGACGACTTTATCGTCTGTATTGTGGTAAAACCAGTTTTAAAAGAAAAGGAGAAACATCTACGGAATATTAAAGCCGTTTAATTTTCCCACCTTCCTGTTACTGTTCTCCTTGTACTCAGCGAAGCTATTGCCATCAACGCTGTACAGGATGAAATACTGAGTGATCCATTGAGCATAATCTTGTCGACCCATCGTGGCAATCTTTATGATGCGCATGCAATGACCAAAGTCCACCTGATACCACTGATATCGTGTATTGTGTCGCGCGCACCATGCCCCCAAACGGGCACCTGTGCGACGGAAGTGCAATCTGCCATAGTGCGGAGCAAGACCAGCATCATGGCTCGAAGAGGCTGAAAGCTGTGTGTTACGTATGCGGCCATTTTGCATTCCCAACGGCTTGTCACATCTAGGACCTGAAAGAGAAAAATAAATGTGAGTGCTGGAGCCTACTAGTTGACCGCTATTATTCTTCAACGTCCCACGTTGTTAACAGAAAAGGTTGTGAGACATGGTCTACGGTTTATAGCCCTTATCCGAGGAGACATAGAAGTCTTACCATTTGCGGATGTTATTTCAATAGGAAGCTCTTTCTCCTCGGTTATTTTAAGACCCTGAGTGTTTACAACAGCAGACTAACGATAGCGGGGATTTTGTCAAAGTGGTCGCGTTTATAATTCTCTGTCAAAAATCTAAAATTCAGAGAACTAAGAAACTGCGTAGAAGAGTAGGGATGGAATTCACGGGCTTATGGTCTACCTTTGCGAGCATGTGGTCGACCTGGCTGGAATAGCTTGAAGGCGGACCGGAAAGCGAATGAAACGACGAAAACGGACATTCAGCCAGGCTTCAAGTTGGTATTGGATCCTTCACTTAAGCACTTTAACCCATTTTAAAGTAAAGATACATAACTCTCTTATGCAAATTTGGTTATTTCATGTTGTTGTTTTCCAGAATTTGGAAATTTAACGTAACAAGTCCACTTCTGAAGTTGTACATACCAGTTATGCAACCGTAAAATTCAACCCTCATTGACATCCAGCTTCGCCAAGTTACAGGATAGATCCTGAAATAACGCCCTGATATTGGCCTCACAAATCGATTGCATACAACCATATAACGGTCGTAATTACCGGCAAATATCTAAAGAGAAGTAAAAAAAGATCAATAGTGGGCACGGTTCTGAGACCCTCCTAGGGGTTTTGGGAAACAAGGGAATTTGAACTGGGAAACAGGAAACAGGGAAAAAAAGACAAAATATCTTAGGGAGCAAGAGAACACGAGCCATTCTACCGTTCAACAAATTGGAGGAACAGAGGCTTTGAAAGGAAAAGGACCAGTCTCATCCGGAGTGAGTCCATAAAGGATGATAACTCTACCCTAACGTAAATAGCTTATTGTAGCGGATGAGCGCTCGCTTGCTGCCATGTTGGTTGTTTTTTTTTCCCTATCCGATCCCGCAACAAGGAAAATCCTTAACCAATTAAAAATTCCTTGCCCCAGGTCCAAGTGATGGCCATGATTTTACATGAAAACTAAATAAATCATGACAAAAGCATGATCAAATTTCACTTTCCCCCACGAAGAAAGCAGCTTTTACAAGCACCTTTGTAGTACGGCCCTCTCTGTAGGGATAAAAGGTCTGACCATCTTTGCTGTACGTGACGTAATACGTGGTAACCCACTGGTCGGAATTCTGACGGCCCTGCGTGCAAATTTTTCCGATGCGAGTGCGTCCTCCAAAGTCGAACTGAAGCCACGTGCCTTTGACACTGGTCCTAGCGCACCAAGCCCCTCCGTATCGCCCAACGCGTCTTTGACGCTGTCGTGCATTTCTCGGCGCACAGTAATAGTTCTTGAACGAAGACGCCGTGATGAGTTGATCAGGGAAACGACCGTCTTCGATACCAAGTGGAACGTCGCAAGCACCTGTGGGAAAAATGGACACATGCTAGTGGGGTTCCGTAAATTCAGGATAAAAGTTAAAATGATATACAGCATGCAACTACAATACAAGTCTTAACCAGGAAATTAAGAAATAAAATCGGATAATGACATACAACATGCCATGCTTGGTACCTATGATCATAAAGAGAGGATTGCTGTTTTGTTTAGCACAAAATTTCTTTCATAAAAAAACTGTGAATATTACTGTTCCTCCAGAAGACTTGAAGAACAAGTTGAATTGAACTTGAAACTAAGTAAACGAATTAAGATCAAAACGCGATGCCGCTAGGTTTTACAATAATTACACTTACTCCAAGCGCATCCATAGAGTTCCATCCTCATAGCTATGCGAGAGTACCAATTTCTGATTTGCAAACGAACATAGCGTCCGTATATCGGATATGGCAAAGCATTGGTCTTGACTGAGTATCGGTCCACGTTGGCAGTAAAAGTCTTGAAAAATAAAAGGGTATTACGAAAGGTAAGACTGTGGGAACTTCCTCTTCTCGGTTCGCGTTATTGAAAGCAAGGCGGGAGCTGACTATATAGTACCCGTGATCAAACATCGTGAAAATTATGGAATTAACTGTTTACTGCTCACCCCCCACCCCACTCCCCCTCGCCCTAAAGATGCGATTACTTGC
Organism: Montipora foliosa; assembly: GCF_036669935.1. Taxonomy (NCBI): domain Eukaryota; kingdom Metazoa; phylum Cnidaria; class Anthozoa; order Scleractinia; family Acroporidae; genus Montipora; species Montipora foliosa. The sequence continues at coordinate 36,134,343 of NC_090878.1, forward strand.
CATCGCAGCAGAATGGGCTTTCAACTTAATAGAATTTAAAGAGGTAATAACCTGGCCCCAGTTGTTCCAAGGGTGGATAGCGCTATCCACTGGACAACTAAATTGGTTTTGTTATTGTTTATCCGCTGGATAGTGATTTATCCGGTGGACAGAGTTATCCACCTTTTGAACAACCGAGGCCTGATATATAGTGATATGATAATGCGCATAGATACTTCGCGCGACATTTCGTAGTCGATATAGAAATTTCACAAGCCATCAGGCCAGTGAAATTAGGGACGAAATACCAAGAGTGCCATTTACGAATAATATCATGTACAAATTAAAGCGGGGCATTATTTGTTTCTGTGACTAAGTGAGAAAATCGTCGAACGCCAACCGATTACTTATCATGCATACAGTCACTTGATTAGTTCAAAATGTACAACACGTTTTCAAAGTTCGTAGAAATTTTCTTCAAATGTCTACTGCTTTTGATAGGCGTTAATAGCATGGCTGGCCTGTAATTTACGGATATCTTAGCTTTTAACCAATCAAATTGCAAAACTTTAGGAGGTAGTAGTATAATTAAAGTTACTCAAGCGCATAAAGATCACGAATCCTGTAATGTGAGTGACTTGATATGATTTAAATCTTAAGTGCTCTAACGAAAAGACGGTGTTTCAGAGAAAATGCGCCATTGCTTCCAGTCTAAGCTAATAGTCAACTTTGCACTTTTTACAGAAACGTTGAACTCGTAGTTTAATTCTGAATTTAAAATTTACAGATGCCAATGCCTCTTTTAGTTCTTGATACACAGTCTTTTAGCACTCGGGTATTCGGAAATCATCTTATTAATTTAAGAAAACAGAACAGTCGACCGTACCAATCGTATACAGGGGAAAAAAGGCAATACTAACCTTAACAGTATCCCACCATTCCTTAACTTTAGCAAAGGCGAGTCCATCAGAACTGTACAGGACATAATATGCTCTGACCCACTGGTTGGCTTCTTCTCTGCCCTGTGTAGCCACGCCAGTAACCTTCATTGGCTTTCCAAGGTCAACCTGAATAAATTGGTTGTAATTGTTGTGGCGAGCAACCCAGGCCCCCATAAACTTTTGAGTACGCCGGTTCATAAGTCTGGCCAAGAAGGCGGCATGCGCAGTGTCCCACTGGGATGAAGCTTTGATGGCGGCATTCTTAATGCGCTTACTCTGCATTCCCAAAGCCATGTCACACATTCTCTCTAAAACAAATGCGGATTTTTAGGTTGGGCACACTGTGGTTATAAGTTCCTCTGTTCTTGCGCAGGCGCTAAGTATTTTAGACTGCGGAAAATGTGTTGTTTAGGGGGGCATTGAAATATACCGTCTGCTTAGAATGTTGACGTAAACATCAAATAAGAGCTCACGTAAATGGAAAAGTGACAATCGAGTATACCTCTATATCGGCACCCATACAGCTCCACTCGAATAGCAATGTAAGATCTCCAGGATCTTGGGTGTATCCTAAGATATCGTGCCCTGATGTAGGGTGATATCCTCTGCGCAACAGTGTGGTATATGTCATAGTTTCCACGGAATCTCTGAAGAAACAATAACGAACTTGAGCATAACATTGCAGCAACAACTTTAGTTTGGGGATTTGTTTTTTTAAATTTGCGCAAGTTTCAAGTTTCATTTATTTATTTATTTATTTATTTATTTATTTATTTATTTATTTATTTATTTACTTATTTATTGCCATGGCTTATTAGCTTTGTTTCCTAAAAATCATGATTGTTTGCTTTCTTGTTCTTGTTTGTCTGTTTCAAAGCGACACATATTTGCACGTACAACTATAACAAATAACACAGGATTTCGCATTTTTTAAAATTTTGCTTCTCAGCATCGACATCTAAAAAAATAGCTGACGTTTCGGGAGAGCTGAAATTCTACAATCAAGGCGATTGGAAAGTGATATATTCATTTTTCACAGAAATTGAAACTGACTTGGGTTTAATGACCTTTTTGTGCTCATCCAACTAGCTAGTTTTACAGAGAGATTTCTTTTCAATTGTGGCTTGTTAGATCCTCTTTGTACCCGATCTATCCAAACGTCTTTATCCGCATCTTTGACTACCCTGCTTTATGTCCGTTCAACGCTAACAGCTTCGTACAACCCAAAATTACGAATATTTCAAGCAAACTAAACTTCCAGCGATGCCATGCAATCCACAACGTTCCGCTATCAAAAGTCATAAGACAATTATCAGACAGCTTGAACAAAGATAACGATGACGGATACAAGAACGTTATGTAAAACAGATTTGCGTTACTTTAATGACTTCAAGTCGTTCTGCATGGATGATATGTGAGCTATATGTGCAAAACGTCTTGGAACAGAATTAGCACGAGTGTTGTCGTGGTTCGGAGACGGAGAGGATTGAAACTTTATCATCAGGTGATTGCGTGATCCACATAATCTCCAATCATTGGTCAATTCACGTCGTTGTCAGCACGGCAACGGCGAGGAAAATGTAAAACGTACGTGCGGGTCGTTCCTGTCGACGTCGCCCTTTCTTCAGCTCCCTATTTTAAAATATTCTGATCAGGAACCCATGACTAGGAGCGAACAACAGCGCTATATTCCTGTCACGGCGTTTTCACAAACCGATTTATTTTTAGATTGAATTTCCCGCTAATGAGACTTCCGCAGGAGCCCGATGACCAATCACAAGAAACTAACTTGACGTTACAGTGTCTCCGAACCGGAACTGCCTCTGTTTTCTTCGGAAAAGGTAGTCAAAACATAGATCGGTCTGTAAAAATGCCGTGACATAGGCTTAATGCGGGAGTTGCTCGCTCCTACTCATGGGCTCCTGGTGCCGTAATATACTAGGCAGGCCCTTAACAACTGGTTACTACTATATCTTACCTTGACTCGTCCACCAACTGTATAAGCTTTAAACTTGCGCCCATCAACACTGAAAGACAGATCGTAGCTGGATACCCAATAATGAGCTGCTCTCCTTCCCTGTGTAGCAATACCTTTGATGATGCTCATCTGCCTGCAGTCGATTTGTAGCCACTGCTTTTGGTTGCGATACTTCGCCATCCATCCACCCGTTCGGCTGTGAGCGTTAATCATGTTGAGACGCGCTCGGTCAGGTCCGTGATTGTAGTTGTACGACGACGAAGCCCGGAGATGACTCGGCAGGATTCTTCGGTCCTCCATACCCATAGGCATTGCGCAGCGATCTGTGAATAAAAAGTAGGAACATAGTTACAGGCATTTGGTCGGCACACATGCCCAACACCTAAAAAAAAATTGCAGCCATTTATTCTCCGAAATCGTCCCAAATACATTGGGTTGTTTTCGTAGGTTTTTTTTTTTTTTTGAAACTTCACTTTTTTATTCAATTTGGAAGACGGGAATAGTGAAATAGGTTCGACACCGGATTGACGTCACAAATTACTTTTCATTGCTGTTTTCAAAGAACTATCCCAATGCAAAGAAGCCTTTGACGTCAACTCAGTGTTAAACTCATTCCTCTTCCTCGCACGATCCTAGATCAAATTACAACCATTTTTTTCCACTTTTACGCACCTCTAAAACAGTGACTTAAAAGAGAGAGAGAGTTTAGTAAACCAAAGAATTAGTGTTAGACAAGTGTAAAGAATTCTTAAGCGAAAAGGAAAGGATTTTTTGAGGTGATAGACACTGTGACGGAATAATTAAGAAGCACCGGCGAAGCTCCCGTCGTACAGGCTTCTGTGTATAAGGTTCGACGGGTGCTCGTTTTTGATGAAGAGTTAATCTAAATGCATGCAGCGTTGTGTGGTTCACTGTAACGGAATTATAGAAGGAGCTTATCCATGGTGGTGGGACTATACAGGAACCTGCTCCTTATATAATAGAACAATTTCGATATATTAAAATCAAGTCCAAAAGAAAAGGCATCATCTCGAGGCTCTGGGGAATAAACTCGTACCAATCCTTATATTTATTCCGCAGAGCCTCGAAATGATGTCTTTTGTTTAAGACTGAATTTTAATTTATCGAAATTGGTCTGTTCCGTTACACCGTAGCTGAACATCCCACCCCACCCATCACAAATTTGGAGTAATCCTGTAGCTATTCCTGACTGCTGTTTTCATTTGTACCAATGACCTGTAGCTTTTTCTGTTATCAGGGATAGGTGCATTGTTTCTTTTGTATCATCTTTTTTCGTTCTCTTATCACAGACCGCGTCTGGAAAGCTACAAGGTTTCCCCAATTTTGACCCTTTATGAGAAAAGCTCACCAATAAAGCATCCATAGTACTCCAAACGCATTGCGATCTGTCTGTACCATGCCCACGGATGTACCCTGATGTAACGACACCGGATGTTGGGATTAAATGCGTTGGTTACCACAGAATTCCTGTCTCGGTTTCCGGTAAAATACTGTGAAAATTAAACAAACATATATTGCGGATACATACCTCTTACTAACCGAGGTCGACAGCCGTACCGTAAATTGCAGCGCGCATTTTCCCACTTAGATTAAGGAGCTTTGGCACGCGTGTTTTGGAGAAGCGGACGGCAACCAGAAGTGAGCTGTTTTCCCTTTTAACTTGTTTCACACCACTACATTTACATTGCTAAGTATGTTTTCTGTTTTCATTAGAGACGATTAGTTTAAAAATCTGGGAGACACCACTATCCTGGCACGCGAAATTTCCTCTTCAGGTTGCCGTCCGGGTCTCAAAAACGCTCGTGCTTAAGCTCCCTATTCGCGCTTGGGTCATAAATCTAAGCGGAAACAAGGGTCCGTAATTTACAATAAGGACCGAGAAAACGAGGTTAGCAATATATTTATAATATCTCTGTGATCTGCACTTTTTCCCAGAAATGCACATAATTATATGAATTCCCATCCAGCACGAAGTGTCCCTAAAAGTCTAAGCCTTTGCTCAGTACCAATTTCCAACAATAAGTTAAGGCAGAAGAGTGTAATTGGCAATTCTTTTCCTTGGAAAGCTGGGGTTTTTTGGTCTAGGCCATTGCTACCTATTTCCAACAATAAGCTGAGGGTCAAGGTTAGCCTAATTTTTTGGTGAGGGCAACTGCAGCTGTTTATTTTCACTTGATTACTGGAAGTCGGGGAGGGGGGGGGGCATTTTATGACGCTAATAGTCTGTATTGTCAGATATGAGTGATGTGAACTTGGGAAGGAGAGAAAGGGGATGCTTCGTGACGCTTATCAGGAGCCTATTAACGGGAGCTTTCATCTGTATTGTACGCTTGAGTCAACTCTTTCCCGTATCTTTCTATTTTTAGAAGTACTATATTTCACGTATGTGACTGAAAACATACGTGAAGTGGTTCACAAACGTCACATGCGTATATGACGTAATAAATGGCCGACCATGTGTCTTTTATGATTGGCTATTGCGAAAACACCCTCTAAAGCCCCACTGCGAGGTGCTTCTAAAAATAAAAAGATACAGGAAAAGGGTTGACGCAGAGGGTTAATATGGAAGATTAAGGCTCCGGGTAATGGGCTTCTGCGCTTTTCAAAATTGTCGTGTATCTAATCACTTGCATATCTGGACATATCTGTTTGTTGTGACACTTCCCAACATCTTTGTGCACCCAATTACGAGTAATTTTGGAACTAGGAAAGGGAGTAGGAACCGGCGCCAATTTGGACGGGGAATTGTTCCCCAAGTTCCATCCCCTATATAGGGCGGCTGTAAAATGCCTAGTTGTCAAATAACATCCAATCATAGAGTTCCCTGAGTAACGGCGTCACGCACAAAATCATTGTGGGCGGTAGTGTGTATATATCGTCCAACCAAAACACAGTCATCCGAAAAGGAATAGCAAAAGGGGCGACGCATCGTATGGTATCCCACGGCACCGTACCAGACATCTCAGCGTTTAGTGTTTTGTCCTAAAGCACCGTATCCTATCAACCCATTGAATAACTTTATTTATGTTACCTTCCTCGTGTTTCGCTCCATATACTCCACAAAATTGACCTGGTTGACACTGTGCGTGACGTAATATTGTGTGACCCACATGCTGACGTCCTGCCTTCCTTGAATCGCCATCTTGATGATCTTGGCGGGCTTGCCGAAGTCAATCTGAAGGTACTGGTAACGATTGTTAATCCTTGCACACCAGGCCCCCATGTATTTTCCACGCCGCATGCCCTGAAGCCGACCCAGGAATGCTGCGTGGTATTTGTCCCACTGAGACGAGGCCTTCATCTGATTGGATCTGAGGCGACCGTTCTGCAATCCCATTGGTTGGTTGCAAAGTTTTCCTGGTGGCATGACAAAAGTAATCTTTCTCAATTCCAAGATACGCGCCATTTTGAAAATGATACGAAAAGCGCGATTGATAACGTGTTTGCATAATGCTAAATACTGCCCTTACATTTGAAATTGACACAAGTTTGAATGATGAAGGTATTGCTGTCGAAGCATTAAGACCTTTATTTCGAAGAGAAAGCCAGGCTAAAGTTTTTCCTTGTCAGTTCCATTCAAAATGGTGGATTGTAGACCACTTTCGTAAATGGCGACCACCTCAACATACGATTGTATTTATGTTAATTAGACCCACTGTCTTCATTTTGAAACAAATATTCTTTTGAAATTTGCTCGTTGTAGCGAGGTCAGAAAGGTTTATTGGCAGTAAAACAAAAATATATTTTATTTGGCCACCTTTAAGCAAGAGATCCATACAGCCGCAGACGGTATTAAGTAAACGGTAAACGAACAAATGTCACGTAGTTTAGCTGTCTTTTCCTTTCAGTAATTGCAAACATCAGTAAATACGTACATTTACTTAATCACAATATGTAGCTACACATTTCATAATTGTATCTTAACCGAGTTCTCATTAGAGCCAGATCCACATCTTGTACTGAAACTTTAAGCTAATTCTGTCAAGTTTCAATCCACTACAACATGAACTGTCAGCCATAACATTAACGGCCGGAAGAGGGAAATCCATATTTATGTTGTGATGAATCGATGACATCTTAAATGGAACCTCCACTACAGAATAACTTAACACCGAAGAAAATTATGTTTCCAAACAAACTTGCTCGAAATTTGTTTTTAAAAAGTGATTCCGTCAGGAAAAATTAATTTTAAAATCGCTTATTTTCACTACCAAATTTTCGCGGACGCAGCCATCTTCGATAATTTTGACGTGTTACGGTTGACCTATAGCGATACTAACAGTTACATCACTATTGCAGGAGCCCCTGGGCTCCTGACTATTGTCATTAACGTGCCAAACAGAGATCTATTGGCTGTCGAAACAAAGGATTCTTTTGTTCTGTGGTTGGCAAAACTTAAATAACAAAAGAATTGTTTATAAACAGTTTAAAAGCTTCCTATTGTTCTGACACAAAGAGCCCTACTTTCTAATTATAATAGGATAGCCGTAACATGTCAAAATTATTGAAGATAGCAGCGCCCGCGAAATTTGAGAACAATAATAGACGATTCTAAAAATTACTTATTTCGGATGCAAGCGCTTTGAAAAAAAACTTGTTTAAGCAGATATTATGGGATGCTCGGGGTGCAAATTAATATGTATTTGCCCCCTGGGCATCCCATAATAGCTATTGCAACAATAGAATTCAAAATGGCCGCCGTATCGTCGAAGTAGTTTATTGGTATAGAACAACAGATGAGTCCATCGCAAGACATTTTAAATGGTTTCAGTTCTACTTTAGGCACGATCACGCAATGACGCTCCGATGAGTTCATATGTTTTCTCACCCAGTCTGCATCCAAAGAGCTCCACTCTCATAGCGATGTAGCTATACCAACTCCTTACATTAATTCGCACGTAACGAGCCAAGAACGGTTTGAAGAAGCGATGACACACTACATAGTATCTCTCGATATTGGCCTGGAACAACTGCAACAAGACAAACGTTTTTCACGGGTCAGTAAATTAATGATAAAACAAAGAACATCCCTAGAGGCAGTGTACAGGAAATTCCGTGAAATATGAATCTAAGGAATTTTTATACTACTTTCTCATGTACCAACAACCCTGCGGGAGGTTATGGAACCTCTACCAAACAAACAATCACGGTTCCTCAAATAACTAAGAAGACCTAATTGCTGTTTTGTAACGACATCCTTTTGGTAGATCGCCAAAAAAAAAGCACCTCTGGTTGGTTTCGAAGAAGATTATCTGTGAATCAGAAACTTCTGGTTTTGTTGTGCAGGCTGAATCAAACATAGTTTTAGAGAGTTTTGAGAGGCCACAACGTGACAGTTGCCCAGAAACATTTCCATGCACTCCGTCATGTTTTTGCCAAACCTAAGGTTCTCGTGCTGACGGAACAACGAACTTACGTCGTTTACTGGTATTTTATCCTGTGCAATGACTGTGATGATGAATATATTGTACAGACCAAACGTCTGTTTGATACACGCCTGAAGGAGCATCAAAAGGAGGTTTTGATGTGCAAAAACTAAAAGTCTGATTTGTCAGAGCACGCTTGCCTAACTTGCCACACAACTGCGTGGGGTTAATTCTAGAATTATCACCACCAGCCGGCGGTACCATCAACGCCGTTGTTTGGAAGTTTGCCACATCAATGCTATCCACGTTCCTTGGAACCGTAATGATGGCGGCCTTTTACCTTGACGAACTTTAACCGAATGAAAGCGTGTTAAGTTGATTGTCATTTGTCGCGCTATTGAACGAGCTTCCCTCAATAATCTTGCCCTTTACGTGAGAACCAAGTAATTATTTTTGCAATGTACCCTCGTGCAATAGACATTTTGGTTGGGGGACAAACACGGCTTCAGTTACTGTGAATGTATGGGAATTTTGCCGACTTTGTGGAAAGAGAGAATCCCTCCTAAAACGCACGGCTATTGAGATTATTTTCCTTAAGTATAACGATCAGAATCAAGGTGTAACGACCGTAAATGAGTTGGCAAATTTCATATAAACTCTTGTAAACAAAATTATGCGATTTCCCGCTAAATTTGAAGCGACATGAGGAGATTTCTAATATCCAATTTCTGACGTTATGCCTTGTGCAATGATCTAATTTTCCGTTGAGTGAATGATTGAAAAAATGACTAAAAAAATTTAAATGTTTGAAATATGCCTTTTTGTAGCAGAGTTAAAGATGTTTGAATTCGACCAAAATCTCATACATTCACTGTAATTGGAAACCCGCCGTGTTTCGTCACTCTCCGTGCCGACCGAAAGACTCGAGGGTTTGGGTGACATACCCTTGTTTTTCGTCCTTCTTTGTAAGGCACAAACTTGTCTCCCTTTTCGCTGAACGAAACAGTGTAGGCCGTGACATACTGATTAGCATCATAACGACCCTGAGTACAGATCCGCTTAACACGTGACTTGACCCCCAAATCTATTTGAAGCCACTGATTGGCGTTGCGATACTTAGCAACCCATCCTCCTCGCTTGGAACCGTGTGTCCGCGCGTGTAATCTCGAGCTCCATGGGCCGTAGTAGTGGTTGATCATTGAAGATGCGGTGAGCATCGAAGGCGTTATGCGGCCGTCTTGCATTCCCAAGGGAACATCGCAGAGATCTGTTGAGAAAATTAAAGATTAGGGTTGTGTTTGTCCTAGCAAATGTTGCACAGTACAGGTGAAGAATGCAATTCGCATGCGTTAAAGAAATCTTTGGTGTGATATAATTTTCCGTTGTAAGCAAGTGTGTGGAGGTGAAAATAATTAAATCGCTTCGATGAAATGAACAAGTGAACAGCGCCACCTGAAAAAGTTCTCATAGCATTCTAAATACCTGGAGAAAACAGTTTGAATTTCCCCATGTTTTCTCCTTATGGATCACAACCTTTAAAGAAGGCTAACAATACCCTTTGTCCCCATCCCCTCCAACAAAATGTTGGTCGGGAAGAAGCGCAAATTACCAACCCCGTGTCCCAACATTATTTAGGGGAGAGAGAGCCGTAATATTAAGTTTTTTTTTTTCTTTTTTTTTTTTAATGTTCAAGACAAGTGTCTCAACAGTTTTGTGCAGTATTGCAGCCAATGTTGAGCTATCTTTGCTCGCAAACAGTGTAGTCTTGGATGGGGTGGACCTGTCTCCACAAACAGAAAAAAAATCCCCTAAATTGCCGATTTTCCATTTGTTTTACGTATATTTCTTTCGTACAGAATGATTTTTTTAAAAAGACGATGTCCTCGATGAGGAACAGGGGACGCTCAAAAACTATTCGAGTGCTCGACAGAGGATTCTAAGCCACACAATCTTCTCAAGTTTTTACTACAATAGTTCGGATTCTCTGCCACTATGCTTTAGGAGACTAGGCCATTAAGCTTAGTAGGAGTGATAAACTGTCCTACTATACTGCTAAGACTAGCAGAATGAATGAATGAATGAATGAATGAATGAAAGTAAGTAGAGATGGAAGATGATCCGGGAGTGATAATCATAATTAGTATCACCCAACTAGTGGAGTAACGCAAATGCTGCATTTTGATTGGCTACGCTACTAGAGGACTATTAGTAATAGTCCTTGAGCAGCGAAAAGCGTGATGCTTTCTTTCGTTTTATTCCCAAATAAACATATTTTCAACTTGCATTTGCTAACTTTATTATTACCTGTTCTGTCCGACTAGTTGGGTGATACTAAAACAATTAGACTCTTCGCCCTCAAGAGCCACGGGTCAATAGCGCATGAGGCTTCATGGGCTATTGACCCGTAGCTCTTGCGGGCTGATGGTCTAATTGTTATCTAGCAAATGTACTACAACTTGGGGTTTCAGATCATTTCTCGAATCAAGTTACTCTGCTCATTTCGTTTAAAAAACAGCGAGATAGGAAGGGAAAATATTTGAGTACATTAACGCCAAAACACTGTGAAGTACACTGCGTTTAACTCACCGGTTTTGCATCCAAAGAATTCCACTCTCATCGAGATGTGCCTGTACCATCCCTTCGGATGAATACGGATGTACCGAGCGTAAACTGGTGGCGAGAGGGCGTTCATTTTGATGCTGTTTTGGTCGTTGTTTCCTCGGAAATTCTAAACAAAAATCACCAATCAACAACTGCCTTCAACATTCAATCAAGATTGACTACCATTTACCCTGCAAGCTGTTTAAGTGAAGAGAATTGCATGCTTTTACTATGTGATAAGAAGAAGAGGGAAGAGGGACTCCTTGTCTTATTCGAACTCATCCGGAAAGATCAACAGGGCCTTTGTGTTGGGTCATCACACGTGAAGCATGCTCTTGCGTGACTAGCAAAGCATCGCGACAGGAATACAAGACATGGTGTTCAACAAACAACAAGTGTGGTTTATCTAGAGCCAGTTTTAACTCGAGTAACTCGACTCTTTGCTCACTTGGAAACTCGATTGACAAGTAGCAAAGCATCATGACAGGAATACAAGACATGGTGTTCAACAAACAACAAGAGTGGTTTATCTAGAGCCAGTTTTAACTCGAGTAACTCGACTCTTTGCTCACTTGGAAACTCGATTGACAAGTAAATATCTTTGAATGAAAGAATTGTATATTTGAAGTGCAGGTAAAAGGCGAAATATAGAAGTGATTGTCGCACTTATTAACCGGACAATTTAAGCAATTGTCTCTTATAGACATCTGAAAAATTCAGGGTGCGACTCCAACGGGATTCGAACCCATGACCTCTCCGATAACGGTTTGAATGCTCTACCAACTGAGCTATGAAGCCTTTGGAAGCCTCGAGACAATTGCTTAAATTATCAACACTAAGTGCAAGGGTCACTACTATCTTTCGTTTAAATCTGTTTCTTAAATAAAAATCAAATTCAGTAATCTGTAGCAAAAAAAAGGGTCGGCGAATACGTCACAAAGAGTTTGGTTATGGCAACAATGGAAAATAGGATTCCTTTCAAATTACTTAAAATGACTACTTATTTCATAATCATTGAATTCACTCGTTCCAGTTCTTCAATAATGTTCTTCTGCTTACCTTATCGCTGTTCATGTGTCGATAATACTGCCAGTGAATGCCGTCGAAACTAGACGACAAATGGAAATAAGTGACCCATTCGGAATAATCCTGGCGACCTTGAGTCATTACTTTGGTGATTTTCAACGTTTTACCAAAGTCCACCTTCAACCACTGAAACTTGTTATTCAATCTCGCGCTCCACCCGCCCATATACCTTCCTCGCTTCTTTAGCCCTAATCTCCCGAGCCGGGCTGCATAGTACATGCTGCGTTCGGATGATGCCGTGATCTCACTGTTGGGTAACCGACCGCTTTGAAGTCCAAGTGGGGTATTACAGAGGGCGCCTAGCAGTAAAGATATATTTTCAAATTAAGAAAACTCTTATGGAACGATATTTAGTTTAAGGAGGCACTGTCACAGAGGTTTTAAAGTTTTTTCGATTGAGAAGGGGGTAATTCGCGCAAACTGGAAATGTTGTTCCAACTACATAGCTCGCACATTGAGCATTCCCTAAAATCCAAGTTATCGATTTCACTTTACAACGGTAGGCTGTCATTAATCAAATTATGGCGATTGTGAACATACTGTGTCGAAATTAAACAAAGATGTCTTGTTCACAGGACTATGAGATCGCCCGTTTCCGTGGATGTCTTCTCCTTAATTAACAGGGGCTTAAAGCTCCTCGTGTCGTATGTTCTTGTTCCCAATTTGTTGTTGTTGTTGTTCTGTTATTTTTTGCGTCCTCGAGTGCGTCAATACTAGATCAATTACATACAACAAGAACAAAGAAGAAAAAAGTCAAACTTACTTGAGCAACCATAGAGCTCCACTCTCATACAAATCCAACTGTACCATGTTTTTGGATGGATCTTTACGTAAGAAGCACTGAACGGCGCAAAGAAACGGTGATAAACAACAGAGTTCCTGTCGCTATTTCCGGAGAAAAGCTATGAGGGAGAACAAAAAGCAATCGTATGAGAGTTTACTACAAGGCTGGGTTATTCAAGGAGAAGCTGCACTGCCGATAATAGGGACTTTAAAGGGAACCTCCACTTCAACAGAAAAATAACTTTAAATCACAGGAAATAATTGTAACAGTCAAGTCCATCTAAAATACTTTCAAAGAAAGCGTTTGTATCCGAAAGAAATAAGTTTTAGAATCGCCGTTTTTTTGTTTTCAAATTTCGCGGGCGCCGCCATCTTGAATAATTGTGACGTGTCCGGTTGCAAAAGGACAACCGTAACACGTCACAATTATTCAAGATGGCGGCCCCCGCAAACTTTGACAGTGAAAATAAGCGATTTTAAAATCCACTTTTCCAGGTATAAACACTTTTTTAAGAAAACAAATTTCGAACAATTATGTTTGTAAACATAATTTCCTTCGGTTTAAACTTATTCTGTAGTAAGAGTGAAGGTTCCCTTTAGAAAGAGACAGTGGCAACGTCGTTGCTTAAACTCCCTAATGGCTTCCACGGACGTCCAAGTTACCATTAGATGTAACTCCTACCAGTCTCGAATGATTCTACTGAGTGCCAAAAGTTTTTCTTCGACCGATATTGCAAGGTTTAGGTTGAATCTTATATTTCGCAGTTTAAGCAAGAACGACGCAGACGGCAACGAAAAGGTCATCTGGACATATTATGCATTATTTTAACCATTTTGCGATCATTCCATATTGGACAGAGTGAGAACGTAAACTGTGGAGCACCTATCGAGGAATATACTGCTATAAATGGCGCACAAGTTAAGAGGGATATTGGGTCGGGTCGGGTGCTCATGTCTCCAAGGCATAATCTCAAATTTGGTCAAGCTGACTCGGAAAGGCAAAGAAATTAACAAGAATTCACTACTTACTTGCACAAATCCCGTAATACACCTCTTTTACGCCCCAAAAATCGGCATAGGCATTGTTTTCGACTTCTCTTGGGACATTTTCATGTCCCAGGAGAAATTGCAAACAATGGTTATGCAAACGTTTTGGGCGGTAACAGAGGTGTATTATGGGATTGTGCAAGTAGTGAATGCAAAAAATTGTTTTTGCGCGCCAAAATTAAGGCCATTGTTTTGTACCGTTCTCGGTCTCGTCGATTTAACTGTTGCCTTTATAATGGAATTTCACTTGGTTTGAAAGAAAAATTAATTCTAACAAGACAAAAAAAAGGTAAAGTCAGTTTATTTAAAGTCGTTAGTTCCTTCAGCTACGAGGCTGTTTATCCCCTCCCTCTGTCAGTGCTCCATTTTACGGGTATTTAAAGCTTTAGCTACACGGATCAGAGGAAAGTCAAAACAGGCGATAAGTTACCGAGGATCGAACTGGGGACCTCTTGCTCCGAAAGCCGCGCACTAACCAACTGAGCTGCGCCTGCTCCTTATGGAGCAAGGAGGACGACAGCAGTCCAAATGGTAAGCTGAAGGATCCTTTTTCAAAGGCTTCTACCGTTATTACGGCAAGGTGGGCGCATACAAAACTGGTTCCCAGTAATATTGGTACTCACTTTACCCACCTCAAATGGACCGGGAACGCTGGAATGAAGTCCGCGAGCGAAATCCACCACACCACGCGCCCCGTGAAACTGGCTCGAGTTGTTCAAATGAAACGCCGACAGTTATTTAGATACGTAAACGCACTGGGGCCGGTTGCTCGAAGCGTGGTTAACGCTAACCGTTGGATAAGAGGTATCATAACCTATAGGTTTCCATGTTATTTAACGCTGGTTAGCGCTAACCATGCTTCGAGCAACCCGGACCAGGGCGCTGAACAAACGTGGAAGGGTAGTTTTAAGGAAAACTTTCCTGTGGTTTAAAAACTGATGTCATACAGGCTCTACATAAATAGCGGCTTACCTTAATCTTTTTGTTTTCTTTGTAAGTGACGTAAGTGTTTCCATAACGACTAAAGGTCACGACATAACTTGTCACCCATTGGTTGGAATTGGATCTTCCTTGCGTAGCTATTCCTTTACATCGTGTCATATATCCGAGGTTAATCTTCAGCCACTGTTTGGAGTTTCTCGTGCGAGCCATCCAGGCGTAAAGGTGGTTTAAGCGACCAAACCAAGGAGCCAAATTGGAATTATAGTAGCTGGAGGCTGATATATCCCCTTCTCTAAGTCTTTTGTCCTCCATACCTAGGGGCATGTTGCAAGGATCTGCCAAAGAAAGGAAGGAAGTGAACAGAGCCTATATACATCGAAAATAAGGGCGTGACCTTAGCAAGAATGGAAGCCCATAAGCAACAGCCCACAACTTCAATGTTAGGTGTATGTAACGGCATTTTCACAGATCAAGCTATTTTTTAGACGAGTTCTTAAATACGATTTTGCTTTCACGAGCGAGCATTCTCAATGCCATGGGTAATGATTTTTCATGCAAGACTTGTGATTAGCAGAAAAGGTCTGGTTTCGCGGGAAAATCAATCTAAAAATAACTCGGTCTGTAAAAATGCCGTCCCACAAATACAATGAAGTTGTACGCTCCTTGTCATGAGCTCCTGGCGAGAATCAATGAGACTTAAATTCCGGAAAGAAGACTTTAATGGCAACTGGTCCATGGATATCTTATATTAGCATATACTAAAACAGTGGACAGCGTTGAACGCGCGCGCTGATTGGCTACTAAAACTCCGGATATCCCTTTTTAGAATTCAACACATTGATACACTGCCCAAATATGGTCATAAAGTTCTGGATATCCGTAGGTCTACATGAGGTATATTCGGCGATGTATGTAGATTTCGCAAGAGAATGTGAATGACGACGGACCAGCGCCGCTTCACAAATGTTACCTGTTCGAAATCTTTCATTTGTTATCAATGTGTTGAATAATAAAACAGTTATAGCGCTCAAGCTTGCGTGATATAGCCTAAATTTAGCCGACTCAGCCTTCGGCCTCGTCGGCTAAGTATTACGCGATATCACGCACGCTTTCTCGCTATAACAGTGAACTATTCACCTCCGAGCAATTTGCGCGGAATTTGCGCCCGAAAATGTTGTAATCTTGGCAGGAATAAATGGGTTAAAATCATCTTTTTGTGTTATATTATTTCACTGTTTTAGTACATACTAAAACTGCTTGTCACCTCACACTAGCCACCTCCAGTTTTTAGTTGCTAATTACTTTAGGTCTGTCAGTACAGAATACGTATATTACAGAAACTTTTTAGAAACTTTGATTTTGTATGTATTGCTGGGCATAGAAAATATAATAAAATTGAATAGTAGAAATATTGGTTGTTAGCGGTTTTTACCTTCAGAGCATCCGTAGAAATCCATCCTCATGGAGATGCGGCTGTACCAACCCCACGGGCGAAGCATAAAGAAGCGCGCCTTGATTGGTGGATAAAATCTGTGTTGTACAACTGTCTTCTGGTCTCTATTTCCAACAAAGTACTGAGAACAAACAAAAGAGATCAAAGACGTGAGTTTGATAAGTTGAGGCGCCGAATAGGCCAGTTTCGTATTCTAATGGTTGTAGTGGATCTAGCATGAAATGGAGGCTAATGCTGGCAAATTAATTTGCATTTGAAAAGATTTGCCCGCATTAGCCTCCATTCCATGCTAGATCCAGTCCAGCGGTGAGAATTCGAAAATGGTCTATTGCTAAAGACGTAATCCAAAATGGCGTTAACATGTCGCTGGCGTGCTTTAAGAGAGCGGTGAGATGCAAGTGCACTTAACGTAACTAAAGAAAGTGCCTACACTAACGAAATCCAAGATGGCTAAGAAATGACAATAAAGTAAGTCAAGACGGCATCCAGATGGTACTGACATAATTGAAGATAGTGTCGAAACGGTCAGCTGACGTAATTCACGATCCATCGTAAACGAATGCTTCTGGTAATTGACCGTTTTGGGACACTGCATATTCCCATGAGCATTTAAAAACAATAAAGTCGGCAGACGGAATTCTGGAGCTTACACAAGGATGACGATGGCGGCTTCGAGAACGTTGTCTTAAATCTTATTGCCCTTTATTGTAATAATTTCACGATGGGAAGTGTGCATAATCATTCCAGGATTAAAACTGATACTAGAGAATGTTAGCATCGACAACGAGTGCGACCTCGAGCACGAGTTCTGGTATTTTGAGAGCTGCGCATCCTTCCT
>NC_090878.1:36156377-36158877 GCF_036669935.1 Montipora foliosa
TATTTTTATTTTTGTCCCGGCTATTTTACGCGCAGGTTGTACAAGGATTCTTTCAATATGAAGAGAATAGTCAACCGATATTTGTATTTTATTATTTAATATTTTCTTAAACCAAATCGTGCTTTATTTCTCTGCTACTGGGTATTGTTAGTTGTACCACAATTTGCGTACATGTACGTGTAGCTGATTTGGAGTTCATGACAAGATGTTATCAAGTAACAGAAAACACATTGATCGGCGCGCCCTGCTTTCGTCATTAGGGAGTTTAAGCAAATTGCTATGGCGGGCTCTAATACGGCTGCCGGAAGTAAATTTCTTCAAAAATGAGACACTGTGCATGTTAGTCGCCGTAGCGCGAAGGAAATGAAGCGGAAAATCGACCAGTATTTTACCCAAAGGTACTCATTAGGCCTCACAAATTCAAACATTTTCTGGGGGAGGCCCCCCTTACCCCCCAGTGGGAGGGGGACGACCCCCTACCACACCTATCCCGACTTGGCACAGCGGGCCAAGATGACGGCCGTCATGCTGGTCCTTGCTATATGTTCAATCGTCCCTGCTGTTAAAAATCATAACAAAAACCCTGTGAAACGCAAAAATACAGTGCAAAATATCCTAAAATAATGACCTTTAACACATACCTTAGTCTTTCCATTCTCTTTATAAGTCACAAACCGGTATCCCTTGATACTGAATTCTAGATAATACGTCGTGACCCACTGATCCGAATTTTGTCGACCCTGAGTGGAAATCCGTGTCGCGCGAACGACTCCTTCAAAGTCAATCTTCAGCCACTGACGTTTGTCGCTGCGCTTGGCAACCCATGCTCCGCCCATACTTCCCACGCGGCGCTGATGTAAGCGCGCGTTGCGCGCCGCTCCGTAGTAATTATAGAATGACGAGGCAGTCATGAGTTGATCAGGAACTCGGCGGTCTTCCAAGCCAAGAGGAACGTCACACTTATCTACACAAAATTTCACACAGGTAAACGTGTTACCAGCATGCAAGCACTAAAACTTAGCAAAGAAATCTAACATAAACGTAGGTCACATGGGTTAACCATCATTTGATGGCTTCTTTGTTCTAAAAAGAGGCATACTTTTAAAAACCGGACGAGACGTTCCAGTTTTTTTTTTTAACAGCTACCTTCTAAAACTTGTGATCTAATCCAAGAGGAGTATTTCACAAAGATATCCTCCATTCTCGAGAAATGCCTAGTCTAGGCTATGTTGGCAGGCGAACAGGTCACGCGGAGGGGAAACTGGCGAGTGAAACAACTTTATAGTCGACCAGGCGTGTTGCACTTAGTTTTCTGTTAGTTTTGAATGCCACACAGCTCTTATATGTGTTGTATTGGTGTTAATCGAATTTTTGAATTTCTGTCCATTTTATAGTCAGAGTTTCCTGTGCTTTTGTCTGTCTTTCATTTCATTCATTGAATCACGAAAAGTAAAGTGTTGCGTTCATTGAAACCTTTCAAGGGAGACGTCACCAACATGTCTTTAAGTGTTCTACCACAATTTCGTATTTTCATGGTTGGACTGGAACTAGCATTGAATGGAGGCTAAATTATTTTCTCGGCGACCGCGATTCCATGCTCGACCAGTCCAACCGTGAGAATCCGTAACCTGCCCACTATACACCTGAATCAGTTTTCTGTACTTACACCACGCTCCGCCATACAGTTCCATTCGCATGGAGATACGCGAGCGCCAGCCACGAGGAACGATTTTTACGAATCGTGCCACAAATGGGGGATCGAAAGAGTGAGTTTGAATGCCATCTTGATCGTAGTTTCCTGTAAAAGTCTACAGAAAAAGGAAAACTGATAGTCAAGGCAAAAGATCACACCCATGCCTCGTGGCAAATGCCAAGTTAAGGCCATTATTCCTTTCTGATTCCATTCCAATTCCTACACCAACCATGTTGTGAGGACCCTATTTTTAAAAATAGGAGATTCCTTCTGTGTTGTGCTGTGAATTTAACGACTCAGCTCCTGTTAGAAAGCGTGACTCGACGTTCTCATCAAACCGAAAGAAAAGCTGTAAGGCGAGTTCATGCGACTTATCGGTACGACCCTCCAAAAAAAGAATCGTTGCATGAGTTTTTGCACCGTAGAGCCTCGGGAAATGTTCAAAAGGCATTGTCAAAAGATCCCGTTTTATTAGGGTTTTTGCATGGTTCTTGTGCTTCTTGATACTCCTTAGTTTACCAACCAGCACACTTTCCAAGCTTTTACGCCCAATATTAAAATATTACGTCGTAAGTATGTCATATACGGTTCCAGAGAGCAATGACATTCTTTGCGTAGATTTGTTAGAAGAACGTTAAGTAACATCCACTGAAATCCCACGCGACATTTCCTTACGCCTTTCACAATGTACATTCTAAACTCTTAAGGGCTTCCCCGAATTTTTCTGAGGGGAGGGGGCGGCTGTACACAGGCTAGGGACTGAGTACAAATCCTGGGTGTCAGATACACAAAGGTTAAAGGCCCATT
>NC_090878.1:36163877-36166377 GCF_036669935.1 Montipora foliosa
TGGGCTACGGGTCTAATTGTTAAATGCAAATACAGAAATCATACGGAGAATGGGGAGGGGCGCTGGGTATTCCACAGCGGCCCGCCCCATTCTCCGCGCGGCTAATTTGCCTCTCGCGCCGACAATACCACCGGCAACGGAGGCTAGGTTAAATAAAGAGGCGCGAATTTAGGATGTAACCTCACCTTAACTTTGCCATAAGCCACATACGGCTTAAATTGCAAGCCAGTCTTACTATAACCCAGGGTGTAACTTTTCACGTATTGCGTAGCTTCTCTTCTCCCCTGCATAGCGATGCCCTTAACGACACTCATTTGTCCTAAGTCGATCTCCAGCCATTCGCTGCTCCTTCTGTACTTGGCAAACCAACCTCCAGTTCGGCTATTGGCTGCGTGGATGTTGAGTCGCGCTCGTTCGGGACCGTAATTGTAATTGTACGAAGACGAGGACCGAAGTTGGCCCGACACGATTCGTCCGTCCTCCATACCGAGAGGCATTGTACAACGGTCTGTGAACAAAGAGAACGAAATGAGCAGAGTAACTAGATGTCATTAATTATTTATACTTACCACTTTTCTACTGAAAAGAGCTAACGATCTGTTTGTTTGGCCAAGGGATATGGGAACTACAATTTTTCAGATTTTTCGCACTTGTTGTAAGAAAAATGGTCCACTTGAATATAAGTGCCAAGGAGAGAAGAAAAGGGGCTACTTTGGCAGAGGAGGTATGACAAAATGCGGTTATTTAAGTTTCTAATTGCTGCCGCAGTGAGTAAGCCTGGAGTGAACGAACGAGGCAGCTGTCTAATCGGGAGAAGAACACATTTTTCTTCGAAACGCAAGGGGTTGTGGCCAAAGGCGCAAGGAATTGTGGTTATGCGCGAAAGGGCGGTGGGCCGTATGATCATTAGAGCCTGCTCTGTTTTTCATTTCAAATGCAGACACTCCCCCGAATCCGATATGAAGATGGTTTCACTGCCACGCAACAAAAAAATTTATTCGAAATCGTTCACTGAAAAAGGCCAAGAACTTGGAATGTTGTAGCAAGCAAATCTTTTAAACACTTCTCCAATTCTCAGGTCTGTGCGGTACATCGTTTCTGAGTTATTTGTCGAAGCGTTTCACGCAACTTTTTGAGATTTTTATGGAGACGCCATGTGGTCCACCAATATAGAGGCCGGTAATCAACGAAAACATCTGGAGTTCACTTTGTGATGAAAGCGCTTACTTTTTGCTCGTGAGATAAAATACATGTGTATGACCACATCTCCAAATGTACTTGAAAGGCTCAAATTGCTGAGATTCATAGGGATCGACATTTCAACTGGTGAGTTGTTTTATCTTGGAAAGCCTAATTGATACGAGCTTTATAGATTCTCTTTCGCTCCCTTGTCACCAACGTAATCATCAACTCGCGCATGCGCACATGAAACTGTTTATGCAATGAAAAACTAGGCACCATTGTTGACTTTTGGAACAGTTTGAACGACCTACGCACAACTTTATTTTCGATTTCAGCACTTGCCCAACATCCGCTAAAATTATGTTGGTTGAATCTGCTAAAACGGGCCTTTGGGAGACCAAGGTCGATAATACGTAGTTCATACAGCACAGTTCATACACCACACAGTTGATGTTAAGAATGACCTGCCAACTGCTGCTTGAATCATTCCCACTGTATACAGAGGGGTTTATGTGAAAATTGTGGTAAGTACTACTGGATAATGAACGAACAAGAGTCCGGTTTTAATCCAAACACACGTTTTCTTCGAAAAAAAATCGGTTTTCCCATTGTTCCTTTTGTTTGGCATATTTGAAGGACAAAAATAGTGTTTGTAAATAGCGTTCCTCTTTCCAAGTTATAAGGGGTCCGTCTGGTTTGGGACGGCTTCAACATGAAGTACAAACAGAAACGATCTTTACTCTACCTGTTAGACATCCATAAAACTCCAGTCTCATGGCAATATATCGATACCATCCCCAGGGACGAACTCGGATGTAGCGGCATTTAAGAGCAGGGATAAAGGGATGACTGACAATGGTGTTTTGGTCTCTGTTGCCTGTGAAATACTAAGATTTAAAAAAAGAAACAGTTACGAAGGAATTAAAGAATGGTCGACGAGTAAACGCAGCTGGTAATTGGCTCAATTAGACGATATCTAAGTTGGTGAACTGATGGGCTATTCCTGAGTTCCCTGAAGAGCTTACTCAAGACTAAACGTCTGGTTCACGGCCTTTAATAAAGAATGGCGTTCACTGAATTCTCTAGGCTGAAATCGACGTTTACAGGTAAAAACTGATGAAACAACACACAAGCAGCGGTGAAAAAACTTAGATACAAAGTTTCCTTGGAAATTATATTTTACTTCACCGTTTCATATGCTTCAAGGTACATCCTCAGAAGTGACAGTTAACAATAAAGTTAAATGGTATTTGTAAGGTAAGTGAGTAATAGTAGCTAATTAATTACAAACCAACATTTTAAAAAGGGCCAACGGCAA
>NC_090878.1:36173877-36186377 GCF_036669935.1 Montipora foliosa
TTGAAAAGAGTGGAAAAGTGACATTGAATCAACAGAAAACCGAGATGCGAGCTCTTCGGAGAAAGATGTTGAATGTGAAAGCACGAGTTCTCAAAGCGAGAGTAATGAACGTGCTCTCTGTAAGCGTGAGCTCTGAAAGCGTAGACTCTGAAAGCGAAAATTATCCCTCTGACGACGAAGAAACGGACGAAACTGACAAAGACGTCACAAAGGCAAAAAACAAAAGTGCAGGCAAAAGGAAGCCAGCCTCTCCGCGGCCATGATCATCTAACCGCGCGATATTGGGAATGAAAACTTAAAACTAGCTTGGCGAGACTAAAATTAGATTTTAAAAAACTATGATCGGACATGGGGATCCGCTCTCTGACTTTATCCTCTCTTGGTAAGGCCTATTTGGCCAGATCATACAAAATCACTTGTACTCGTTACCTTATCAGCACTTTTGAACCTGTACACAGCCCAATGGACGTTATCTGCGCTGAACGACACATAGTATGAAGTAACCCATTGACGAGCATCTTGTCTACCCTGTGTGGCTATCTTCCTTATTCTCATCAATTTTCCAAAGTCCACTTTAAACCACTGGTTGTAATTCCTGTGTTTGGCACACCATCCCCCGATGTACTTTCCGGTTTTTTGCCTCGCCAGTCTTCCAAGCCAAGCAGCTTGGTAAACATCACGTATGGACGAGGCTGTGATTTTGTCATTGGGAATGCGTCCGTTGCGCATGCCTAGAGCGTTGTTACACCGAGACGCTATACATAGAAGAAATATATTCAGTGATAAAAAGTTTTAAGCAACTGGAACACCCAAAATTGAACAGATGAGGAGATATATTTTATGGAATGGTGATGTGCAGAGGTAAGTGTTAAACTGATCAATGTCCAGATCCCGGTTGTTCGAAAGCGGATTAACTTAATCCAGGATTAGCGCAAACTTTTGTTTTCAACGTTTTGGTGAAAGTTTCCATTGCTTATTTTTGTTTTTCAAGATTGACTTCTTCTAAAGTAACGTTTTACCGAATATCAGTCTTGAACAGCCTTTGGGAGTAGAGAATAAAACTCCTTTGTTAATTTTTAACCTGAGATTAGCGTTAATCGGCTTTTGAACAACTGGCCCCAGGATTACAACCTGCAGACTGGTTGGAAAGGAGACATCTGACTCAGTTACCTTATGACAGGTGAACACTGAAGATAGCGACAATGATAACGATAATAATGATGATAATAGGGACCTTAAGCAAGGACGAAGACGACGGTTACGAGAACGCCACATAACGATTGGTTTAATTAGCAAAAAACAACAGTTCTGCACGACCTGCACGTGCGTTTTACATTTTGATACATTTCTTTGCCGTTCTCATCTTGACAACGACGCGAAATGATCAAATTTGAGGTCATGTGGAGGACGAGAGCCCCTAACGATGAAGTTTCAATTTTCTCCCAAAATCCACACCGTTCTCACCAATTTTAATTTTGGAATGCGGACTCACACTTTCCAAGCCGAGTGACTCAGAGTAATCGCAAATTTATTATAGTAAAGGCTCGTTTAGACGGTTTCAACATTTGACCAATATTCATTCAACAAAAGTTGAACGGATGTTGGGCAAATGTTGGATGCAAAAACAAAGTTGTGCGGAGGTTGTTCAAACAGTTCCAAAATTGCGCCAACAAAAAAAACAACATTTTCGCGAAATTTGATTGCGAGAAACTAAGAGCTAGAAACCAGTCTCTCTCGTCCAGATAAACTACGCCGTATTGACTTTTGCGGCCTGATGTGAGCATGCGCGTGTTCTACAATTGTTGAACAGAGTTTTCAAACGGCCTTGACACCATTCAACATTTTCGAGAACAAAGGAAAAGTTCAATCGATGTTGAATGCAAGTTTAAACCGATTTAAACTTGATTCAACACGCTTTCAACATTTTTACCCTTTCAACAATGTTGGACGCCCTGTTCAAAACGCACCAAACATTTGGTTCAATAAACTGTTGAATGCATGTTAAAGAAAACGTTGAAACCGTTTGAACGGGCCTAAACGGTATATAATATTTTCAGACAACGTTCTCGTAGCCGTCTTCGTTGTCCATACTTAAGAGGGACACGGCTACGAGAACGTTGTCTAAAAATATTATTTCCCGTTACTGTAATAATTTTGTGATTAATCCAAGTCGCTGGGCTTGGAAAGTGTAAATACACAACCCAAGAATAACGTCGATGAGAACGGTGTGGATATTTAGAGAGAAAATTGAAAATTCATCGTCATGTGCTCTGGCCTCCACATGACCTCAAATTTGATCATTTCACGTCGTAGTCAGGACGAGAACGGCAAAAAAATGTATCAAAATGTAAAATGCACGTGCAGGGCGTGCAAAGCTATTGTTTTTGCCCACTAAATATGCAAATTTATGGTGTTCTCGTAGCCGTTGATGATGACGATGATGACGACAATGATGACGAAAATGATGACGACAATGATGACGACAATGATGCTGATCATGATTATGATGATAACGGTGGTGATACAGGAAAGACGGAACTACTCAAGTTGACATGTCCAATATCCAACGGAATTTCTTAGAACAATGAAATCTTCCCTAATAACAATTGACTCAGTTTGTCTACAAACTGCCTCAAATGATGCATGCGTGCGGTATACCTGCACAGCCGTACAACTCTGCTCTTAAGCAAATCCAACCATACCAAGTCTTCGGATACAGGCGCACGTAAACAGCTGTGAATGGTTTCAGAAACTGGTGATAAACTATTGAGTGACGGTCCGTGTTGCCTTCGAAGGTCTGAAAAGGGTAAAAAGAATAAAAAAGATAATGACAATTCAGGAAAAGCAAAAACTTCTTTTGAAGTCTTGGGACAGTTATATACATATTATATTGACTTTAGCTATATTTGTGCACCTTAAAAAGTTAAGTTAGACGCGTAGAACTGAATAACAGCAAAGTTAACTATAAAAGGGTAACTTGTAGTACTAGAAATCCATGACAGCCATCCAAGTGTTGGTCCTAGTCATGGAAATAAGCGGCCACAAGAAAAGATCTCTGTCCAGTGGAGATCGAACCACGTCCGAATGGGTTACCAAGGCTAATGCCTCAATGGATTATCCTGGCAGGTCTAGCACTTCCACTTATCCTTTCACAATTATTACTTTATTTTGTCTACAAACAATTTGATTACCAACATCATTTCCTTCGGTTTAAAGTTATCCTTTCATAGGAGTGTGAGTTCCCTTTTAAGTCAAGCCTAATTTTCGAAAATGGGTTGCACGCGATTATAGCGCGACAAGCCGTCTTTATTTTTCAAATAGCTTTACTTAAATTTCTTGGACGTTCCGGTGTAGGCCTAGAGTGGCAAGTTACTTCATAGCGGCTGAGTTGGCTGCCAAAACCTATACACACATATTAGCTTTCCTTTGATTATGCAACTAACAAGGTGGTGAAGAAGTCACAGGTTTATTGAATGGAATGAATGTATATTTGACGTTCGGGTTACAGACCAAAAAGAGAAGTAATCGTCGCTCTTAGCTGGACAATTTAAGCAATTGTTTCTTATAGACACCTGAAAAATTCAGCCAATTTTGCTTTCAATTTTTTTTCATTCGACTTCTTTCAAGAAAGCACATGAACTCAACAAATTGACCTGCTCCCAAATGAGTGGCTTCATAGCTCACTGAGTTGGTAGAGCATTGCACTGGCATCGCAGAGGTCATGTGTTTGAATCCCGTTGAAAGCCACCTGAATTTCTTACATGTTTGAAAGATACGATTGCATAAATTGTCCAAATAAGTGCGAAGATCACTTTTCTCTTTTGTTTACAACTAACAAAGCGAAGGAGCAAGAGTGGCACAGTTGGTTAGTGCACGGCCTTGGTGCATAAGGTCCTGAGTTCGATCCCCGGATCTCACATCCTTGTTTCGACTTCTTTCCTTTCAGTGTAGCCTAAGTAGCTTTAAATACCCTTAAAACGGAGCACTGATGGAAAGAGGGGGGTAAAATGAGCGCACCGTCGGCTTCCTGGGAGGAGGACCCTCTAGAGAGTAAAGGAACTTCCGACGTTAAATAACGTGTACCTTTACCTTACCTTTACCTTATTGCTGTCAAGTCAAGGATAGGCCTGTTTATTAAAACAAGCGCTAGCCTTTGAAAATTCCTCAAAACATACGCACCTTAACTCGTGCATTCTCCTTATAAGGAACAAAGTTCATTCCATCGACGCTATAACCGACCGTGTATGTTTTCACCCAATAATTAGCATTATGCCGTCCTTGAGTTGCCACTCCTTTAACACGTGTTAGTTCAACGAAGTTAACTTGGTACCATTCTCCATGGCGATTAGATCGCACGCCCCAGGAATAGTAGCCGTTTAGTCGACCGTATAACGGCGAATAACTGGAACTATAATATGTTGACGCGCTCAAATGGCCGTCAGGAACTCGTTTGTCCTCCAAACCAAGCGGCATCACACAGCGATCTGCCAAAGCAAAATTTAATAAATCTAATTTGTTAAGTTTTTAAAGAGCAATGCACTGTTGAGGTTATTACTTTGGATAACAGCCGTAATGGCGTAATCATTGTTTGTGACGCATTGCATTTTGATTTAGTATCGTTTATTTATTGAATTCTCTGTTGCTTTTGCGTTGTACGTGTTGGCAGAACGTACTTAAGCTTTTCCCACCGGAGAGTGACACTTACAGATTTTATTCTCGCTAACGCAAGATGATTTTAATCACCGATTGGAGACGCGCTTTAGATGTGACTGGGTTTGACAAACATCTACGTCCACTCAAAAACTATGTCCCCTTTAAAGCCGTAGTTTACTAATCTGCGGCTTTAAAGGGCACACGTCAAACGACAGATACCGGGAAACTTCTCAAAACAGAGAGAAAAGGTAGAATCAGGAGGCTATGATTCCAATTTTAAGTCTATATAAGTAACGGAATTTCACAGATCAAGTTATTTTTAAACGAGTGCTTAAATAAAATTTGGCTTGCACATTGACCATTCTCACTGCCATGGGTAATAAATTTTGACTCCACTATCCAATCAGACACAACACGACTAACTCAATCACAACACAACTGTGTAGATACATGGGCATGTAGGACAGCAAGCGCCACAAGCCGGTTTATTTTTCTTACCATATGCATACAAACTCCGCTCTAGCATAACAATACGTTAGCATACTTGATGGTACTGCCAGAGAAACATGGGCGTGGGCATGTGTGACAGCAAGCGCCACAAGCCGGTTTAATTTTGCTTACCATATGCATAAAAACTCCTAGCATAACAATACGTTAGCATACTTGATGGTACTGACCTCCTAAAAACTTGTTAAAGGAAAAGTACACAAGGCACCTGCCGGATACGAAAACCCAAAACCCTTCGGGAATGAGGGAACGTATTCTCCAAACCCTATGCAAGTGCCACTACCCCATGGAGGCTAAGGCGAAAATTTAACAAAAAAGTAGGTGAAGAAAGCTGAACCTAGACTGATTTAAATCCCTAACGGTTCACTATTTATAGGACAAATTACCCATAATCCCCACCAGACAACCGGACCCAGTCCTCTGGTCCGTGCCGGCAAAATATCCATTTCTGCCAATTTCGCAAGCTGCAACTGTCAGAAATAGCATTTTCTCATGCAAGACTTGTGATTAGTTGAAAAGGTCTGGTTTTGCAGGAAAATCAATCTAAAAGTAACTCGGTTACGGTCAAAAACGTTGGCCGTATAGCTCTAATATTTCAACAGAATTAATGTGTGAAGTGCTAGCTCTTTACCTACCGACTACCGCTTGAGCTACAAGGTCAGACAGGATTAGGTCGTGGGAATTTAAGATGTCAATGTCACGGCAATGAATATGTACAGCTACAAGGATGGGTTACGTTTTTGCAAACGTTGGCCGTGTAGCACCTACATTTCCACAGAATTAACTATTGTAGGGAAATATGAAGTGCTATTTTCTACCCACGTTAACCGTGTGAGCGTTTGCCCTACTAATGGAATTGGACCAACACAAGGACAGAGAACGCTAACGTTCACATGGTTTACATAGATAGAAAACTAGCACTTCACATTATGCTCGAATAGTTAATAATGGTAATACGACTGAGTGGAGTCCAATTTGGTCTGTAATCATACGAGTCATTAACAAAATCGGACGACCGCGTAGCGGGAGACCGATTTGCAAGGTTGAGAAATTTACATGATTTAATTTACTTTATTCGCCCTCTTTGATTAATCACTCAGTTCTCGTGCATGTTAATATGCGATTAGCTGTCTATTACATCCTGTTTTGGCTTGCATGTCAGATCATTAGTTGTATTTGTTTTCTTTTTCTTTTTTATATGTATCTTGTGCAATGTAAACTTCTGTTATGTTAAATAAATAAAATAAAATAAATAAATAAATATTTAAAAAAAGAGACCGATTTGTTTAATCACGAGTATGACTACAGACCAAATTGGACGACACGAAGTCCTGTTACCAATTAATCATAACCATTACAATTTCCGAGAAAACAAAATTAATGCATTCCTTTTTCACTGTCTAATGTTACAAATTTGTCCATTTTGGAAAATCCCCAGTTTGGTAGGATATAGTAAGTGATTGTTGTTATGATTACCGTGATAAATTCTGTGATTTGTGGATTAAGCAGAGTGAACTTAATATGATTGGCTGATGTAACTGTCCGATGTCAGGTATCCGATTACAGCCAACCGTCTGATTTCACTCTCCGATTTCAACCCTATACAATAATTAGTGAAAAATAAAGCAGTTAACGCACCAATCAAATTTGAGAAAATTGTAATGGTTATGATTAATTCTGTAAAAGTAACTCGGCTGTAAAAACGCCGTTGCACGAATACATGGAAGTTGTAAGCTCTTAGTCATAGGCTCCTGGTAGAACAAGATGCTTTTATGACGGGGAGGAACTGGTCGTTTGCCGTTTCAAGTCAAAATCTTGCTATATCTTTCTAATGCCCCTCTGTCTGGTAAGTCGATACTATTTATATGCAGCTATTTAAAGCTATAGAGGTTTTGTCATCGATATGCGGCTAACTGCGGGTCAAATGACAACACAGACGATCCACAAGAAGAACAGTCTATGGTCATTTCATTAAAAGATAGTTGAAAGAAATGGTTGTGGATATGATGATGATGATGATGATGCAGCTAACATCACCATTTGTATGCGTTTGTAATTATAGTGTGCCTAATCAGTGAGAGGTATACGCCGGTCTATCCGCGGAGTTACATCACAAATTTGCTACCAAGCAATGTAGACTGTCACTCCATTGAAAGCCTAGATACAAGCCTATGGAAGACTAAGCTTACACCTTATTTCAAAACGTTTTTATTCTTGTTTTTTATTTATTTATTTTTTATTCAGTGGATAATTAAATCCCTCACTAACCTTCGCGGCAACCGTAGAATTCAAGTCTCATGGAAATATGCGAGTACCACTTCCACGGATGAACCCGAATTATATACGCTTTAATCCTTGGGTAGATGCCATGTTGGACCACACTGTTCTGGTCTTTGTTCCCTGTGAAATACTGAAGAAGATATAAAGTCGTTAGTGTGTAAAAGAAAGATCACCGGTATAAAACGGTTATGAAGTGGAGGAGGCAGTGTGGCCCAGTGGTTAGGGCGCTTGCCTTGAGATCCGGAGATCCCGGGTTCAAGACCCGCTCGGACCACTCGCTGAATTTGTTCCTGGTAGTCCCTGGTTCAACTTCCCAGCTGCACTTGTAAATAGCCAACTGGTTTGCCTCCGGCCAGTTGGGATTCTTAACAGTTGTTGTTGTTGTGTTCTGTTGTTTCGTTGATTGTTTCATTGGCCCTGAAAAGCCCCTATGGGGAGCGGTCAATTAAGTATGTATTGTATGTATTGTATTGTATGTATGAAGTAAGTATTCTCATTTAGGGTGTTTACAACCGCAGTTCAAAATATGTCTTATCAAGAGTGCGTTACCTAAGAGTAAGAATCTGGTATCAGGTTTGCCCAATCAGTGTCAGAATTGTCTATTTTTAAAACAAGTTTTGCAGGAAAATATCGATAGACCAAATCGACTAACTCAATGTTGTACCAATTGAAAATCTCCCGGGGTTAAGATTATTTGAGTATTGTATTTGCATTACAATGTAGCATTCACATTTCAATCATATGGAAATGCCCGGCAAAAAACGTTTTATTACCAAAGGGTTTGAATTGGATACAACATTGAGCTAGCCGATTTGGTCTATATACTGTTTTGACGTGACGTCACGGCGGCTATGTTGGTGTCCCTAAACAAAGGAATGACGACCATGTTGGTGAACCCAACTAATCCTCCGGGAATTGAGCTCTATTATCATGCAAAACTTGGTTTAAAAATAGACACTTCTCTGCCACTGATGGGGTCTAGGCCAATAGACCAATTAATTCAGTCCGAAACAAAATGCATCATCTCGAGGCTCTGGGGAATAAATCGTAGGATTTGTATGAGTTTATTCCCCAGAGTCTCGAGATGATGCTTTTTGTTTCGGACTGATAATATATCCAAATTGGTCTATTCGGGTAAATCTTACTCTTAGGTGATGTGGACTCTTGGTCTTATTTAAGCGTTTTCCATGTTTCCATATCCTCATCTAAAAACGAGGGGGAGTTGGGAGAATTCGAGACAGTTATGCAAACCCGAGACGCAGTGGAGGGGATGCATAACTGTCGAAAATTCTCCCAACTTCCCTTATTGCTTTTATAAAATATTTCTCAAAATAAATTCGACAAATGAAGGAAAATGCTGATTTTTTTACTTCTTGATTAAGACAACCAATCAAAACACGCGTTTGACAACACATAGCCAATCAAAATTCGTGTGATGTGACGGCCGTGATTCTAAACACAGCTATTGATCAATGAGATTGCGCGTACTACCCTAATTATTATATATCGATATATATATTTCACAATCATTCATTCACCTCGTAAAGGACATGGTACAAACTCCCAACTGACCAGCACCCACATGGCATGGTCGTGAGCCCAGTTCAAGTTTGTGGATTTATTTTAAGGCTTACCTTGCAACTCCTTAAGTTATGGCGCGCTTTTAGTGTCAAAATTTAAACAAAATTGGGCGATTCAAACCTTCAGTTTGGAAATTCAAACCGTCAGCTCGGCAATTCAAGCATTCAGTTCGGAAATTCCAACCTACAGTTCCGACGGCAATTTAAACATTCAATTTGACAATCTAACCTTCGGTCTTTCAATTCAAACCTTTAATTCAAACATGCATGCCACCCATTCAAACTTTCAATTCGACAATTGAGAAATTCAGTTGAATTGAAGGTTTGAATTATCGAAATGAATGTTTTGAATTGTTGAATTTCGAAACTGAAGGTTTGAGTAGCTATAATGAATGTTCGAATTGCCGAATACATCTTTGCATTTTGACACTAAAAACGCGGCATATTAAGTTGCTCTATACTGCGATGATGATTCCCACTTAGGGTAATTTATTTACTTTCAGATTTAACGCAATCAAATGCAAACTGAAGATATTAGAAGGTATTGATTTCTTTGCAAGATTATAATTGTGCTGACATTGACGATATATAGCAAAAAACAAAAAAGAGGTAAGGAAAAAACTTCAGGTAGCGCCTCCTTCTCTAAAAAATTCAAGATTCCTAAGTTAACGAATGAATATTTTTGCCACTTACTTTAAGATGCCCGAATTCAGCAATTTATGAAACAGAGAGAAGTCTTTCCTATCTCCGCAGAGATTATTGGTAAACTTATTGGTAAACTCGAATCGAGATCACACTATTCATAATATCTAAGATACTGAATTTTATAATTATTTAATTAATTTTCGCGAGATTTTATTGGTCAATTTAAGTCCCGTGGTGTAAAATTCACAGGACGGATATCACGAAATAAAACCCCCTTCGGCATCGGCTCCTTCGAGCTACCGGAAAGCCACCATAATGGGGGGGGGGGGGAGTTGTAAAATTAATAAACCCCTTTTTGGCTTGCTGGTTTGTCGGCTGATAATATCCTTGGCTGAGAGATTGCCCTCGGACATTACCAGCCGACATACCGGCCGCATGAAGGGGCCCATTTACTAAATAGCTGTTATGTTCAAAAACGCGTGCCGCAAATACTTGTCACAACACTCAGCGATGCTACACAAAACAGTCACTGGTAAAACACAACCCTTACCTTTCGCGCACTGTTTTCCTTGAATTCAGCAAAATGTATCCAATCTTGACTGTAGGACAAGAAAAAACTTGTAACCCACTGACGGGCATCCTGTCGGCCTTGGATTGCAATTTTCACAATCCGGGTAGGGACCTTGAAGTTCACTTGGAACCATTGGTATCGTGTATTATAACGCGCGCTCCACGACCCCAATCGGCTGCCTGCTCGACGCAGATGGAGTCTGCCATTGTTTGGTCCCAGACTCTTGTCCCAGCTTGAGGTGGCGCTCACTTGAGACGCTTGAATGCGGCCATTTTGCATTCCTAAAGGTTTATCACACTTCGGTCCTTCAAAGAGAGAAAAACAGACAAGGAGTTAGCTAAGTGTCATATCTTACTAGGAGTAATCAAGGATTGGTGAGGTGCGTTTGATTACTTTTTTGTCATCGACGAGGCATTTGAAAGTAGTTGTATATTTTGGGGAGACTTAACTGATTAGAGTGTAATGTGAAGTGCTAAGTTTCCACCCCATATGAACCATGTGAGCGTTAGCCCTACTGATGGAAATGGGCCCACACAAGGACAGAGAAAAACTCTGACTAGGGTGGGAATTGAACCCACGAACTTCGGGTTAGATCGATCACCGCTGCTCTGCCGACTGAGCTACAAGGTCAGACGGGAACAGGCTATGGGAACTGAAGATGTTAAAGTCACGGCAAGTTAACATGTACAAGTACAAGGAAGGATTACGTTTTTGCAAACTAGGTAGAAGCTACCTAGTATTTGTTCAGTAATTCACTGTTATCTTGTTGCTGCTAATACTTTTATTAAAAACAATTATGGAATACATGTGTTGCAATGCAATATCAGTTTTGTGGGATATAAGTTACTGTAGTCTTTCTTGCTGGATATCCAAACAGCGTGACTCCCCAGCATGTACAGCATCCATCGAGGCATTAACCCCGTCCAATAAGACTTGACTTCCCTTGGGCAAGCCGTGACACTATCAGATTCACACGAGATCGAGGTTATTTGTGCCAGAACAAGATAGCGTCCAAACGCTGAAATCATATGGCATCACGATTTATACCCGACACGATTAGAATGCGTTCTCCTCAAACGAAACAGAGGAAAAAGGTATAGTGTACTCTTGTTCCAGCTTGAAGAAGCGCTCAGTTAAGATGAGTAGAAAGAAAGCTAACATTAAAGGAATGTAAGGAAATACTCAAGACCTTCCCAGTAGGAAAATCTCCTGGAGAGGATGGATTCCCTGTGGAATTCTTCAATTGCCTTTTTGAAATCCTCCGTCAGGACTTATTAGCCGACATCAATGCCTCCTACGAGATGCGTAAGCTGTCTGTTTCCCAAAGGCGAGGTGTTATCACCTTGCGCCAAAAAAAGATTCAGATCTAATGTTACTCTCAAATTGGCGCCCATGAACGCTATTGAATGTGGACTATAAGATTGCGACTAAAGCTATTGCCAAAAGATTAGAAAAAGATCTTCCTAAAGTTATCAATCAAGACCAAACTGGATTCGTCAAAGGGAGGTACATTGGTCAGGATATAAGATTATTGTTGAATGTCCTAGAGAAAACTAACAAGCACAGGACTTACCGAGAATTCTACTTCTCCTTGATTTTAGAACTGCATTTGATACGGTAGAGTGGCCTTTTATTCAAGATACACTTTCAATTTTTAACTTGGGTGAAAGTATTAAAAGGTGGGTATCAACGTTCTAAGCTATTTGTGAAAGCTCTGTTATTAATAATGGTTTTTTTACCGGATATTTTAAATTGTCGAGAGGTGTAAGGCAAGGTTGCCCAGTTTCTTCCCTTCTTTTTATTTTATCAGTTAAAATCATCGCAAGTAAAATAAGGCAGGACAAAAGTATACAGGGAATTACATTGTATAATCAAGAGTTCAAAATTAGCCAATTTGCTGATGATACCTCCCTACTGCGTAATAACCTCAGGTCCGAGGAAAATGTTATTCCTCTGTTAAAAATATTCGGACAGGTTTCAGGTCTAAAACTCAGTCAGTCCAAATCTGACTCATATTTCAGAGATTACATTGAATAATGTTAGAATAGACTGCGATTTCCAATACAAGTTTCTGGTTTGCTTACCTACAACGCAACCATAGAATTCCGCACGCATTGAGACCCAACCATACCACGTGACAGGGTGTATCTTGAAATAGCGGGCCGTTATGTGCGTAGCTAGTCTATGACGCACAGGAATAAATTGATCGTAGTTAGCTTGGAATATCTGAAAGCAAAGGAAACGTGTGTAATTAACGCGAGCAA
>NC_090878.1:36188877-36228877 GCF_036669935.1 Montipora foliosa
CTAACGGGACAATTGGTGTTGCGTTTTGGATATCAAACTTGCACGTGCATCTACTGATTAGTGAATTTTTGGACAAGAGAGGAAAAAGTATTGTTGAATCCAAACGATTCTACTGTGTTTTACCATGTTTAAATAAACCTTCTCATTATTCTATTCGAGTGACCTTCAATTTTCAATTTTTTTACGAGACAAAATGAGAAGGGTGAGGCAAAGAATCCATATGATACGATATCACAAATACATATTTAAGTATCCCTTAAAAAAAGCACACTTCAAAATTACTCCTCGACAGGGGCCTATGACTAGAAACGTACAACTTCATTGTATTTGGGAGACGGCATTTTTTACAAACCGAGTTATTTTTAGATTGATTTTCCCGCGAAACCAGACATTTTCAGTTAATCACATGAGAAATTATTACCCATAGGATTGAGAATGGTCGCTCGTTCAAGCCAAATCTTATTTAAGAACTCGTCAAAAAAAATAGCTTGATCTGTGAAAATGCCGTTACGAAAGACCTAGTGTTGGAGTTTAAGGGGGGCCTGTACTCGATTAGCTTTCGCGATACACATGTGGTGTACATTTTAAAAATGTAAATTTAAAACAAAAACGAAAAACACCAGGGAAAGAAGCTAATAAATCAAAGAAGACTGCTCCAACTTACCCCAAGGGCCTCCATACAGTTCGAGTCTCAACGCAATACGGGACCTCCAACTTCGGGGATAGAGTCGGACATATTGACCATAGATTGGTGGATCAATTGGGTAGGTCTGGACTGCTTCCTGATCCCGGTTTCCTGTGAATGTCTGTAAAACAATTTATATTGGAACATTAAGCTGCGACACTACCGTGGAAATTGCGATAAACATGACATGGCGCACAGTTGCATCCTTCCTGCTCCTATCTCTGCAATAGGCCTCGTTCGTGTTTTCACTGTAGAACTGCATGGACGAGTACAAGAATGATGCATACGAGGGAAGATAATTTGCATCTGAAAAGATTCCCTCGAATCAGCTGCAATTCCACGCTCCTTCCAAAGCAACCAATTTTTTTTTTCTTTTAAACATACCTCGAACTCATTCATATCTAAAACAAGCATATCATTTGATTCCGTCGCAATAAAATTGCAATGATGCAATTCCTATATACTTCAGTGTGCTTATTTCGACGCGATGGCACACAGATTTTCTGGAAAACTTCGAGTCGAGTTCTTTTCATTGGAGACCTCAAAAGCACGCGACGTTTTTGAGGCAGGGACGGAAACTAATCATCTCTACTAGTGAAAAGACTCTCAACAATACAAATGTGATTGTGTGAAGACAAGTTAATTACAGCTGTAGAAAACAGCTCACTCCATGTTGCCGTCCGCGGTTCAAATTGTTGCGTACTTAAGGTGACTGGAACCAGTTTCACCAACTACTATAATGCATCACGTAACAGCAATGTTATGATCCGATATGAAACACCAATTACTGCTTTAAAAAATGCGCCCTCTATTGTGACGTAATAGATTACCATGGCAACACGAAAGCTCTAAAAAGACACCATAAATTTCGTCTTTACTTGCTTATATGGCAAAAATGAACTAGGTGACCCCCATTTTTTATTGTAGAATTTCCTCCGATGATCTCTTTTTAAAACTTTGCTGATAGTTCTACCTCAGGCCCAGGTTGTTCGAAGCATGGTTTGCGCTAACCAGCGTTAAATACCATGGAAACCAATAGGTTTAGATAGCTCTTAACCAACGGTTAGCGCTAACCAGGCTTTGTGCAACCGGCCCCTGATTGCTAATTACTAGTCAAAGCGTTTAGATCTTCACATTTACCTTTACGTAATTCCACCAGTGTTTGACTTCCGCAAAGTTCACTCCGTCGAAACTGTAAAACAGATAGTACGCTGTAATCCAATAAGCAGAATTGTGCTGTCCTTGTGTAGCGATCCCGGTGATCTTCATTGACCTTCCAAAATAAACTTGTAACCACTGATTATGATTATTATAACGCGCGACCCAGCCTTGCGGACCGAGGAGTCTCGCCAACCAGGCGGCTTGCTTGACGCTCAACTGAGAAGAGGCTGTTATTGCTTTGTTTACAATTTTCTTGCTTTGGAGGCCAATGGCCTGGTCATAAAACCGCTCTGGAAAAAATTAATAAATACCTTCGTTAGAGCGGAATTCAGTATACTTGGGATTGATGGAAATACTGCTCCCTTAAAACGTTATCAATATGAAATTTACCTTTCAGACGACATCCATAAAGTTCAACACGCAAAGCGATGTAACTGTACCACGTTTTCGGGTAAATACGGATGTACCGTGCTCTTATTGGTGGCAGGATCTTGTGACCAACTGTATGATAAATGTCGTAATTACCTCGGAAGACCTAAAGTTCAGGAAAAAAGCCAAGAAAGAAATATCAGTCTAGGAAATCGACATACGATCTCGTGTAAAATTAGAAATTCATAGGTAAGCATGCTGTTTTTTTTGTTTTTGTTTTTGTTTTTGTTTTTTTTTTTTTAATACATAACACTTTGAAAAATCTGATAACTTAAAAGGAAAAATTTTTGCTGGTTGAAAAGCAGGCCTAAACTATATGAATTTGCTCTGACAAAGGGATGACACTCAAAAGCTCAGCTCGCCAATCTTTCTTATTGTGGTTAAAACCCTTTGACTCCGAGAAGTAATCAGTTTGTAAATTCTCTTTACAATTTCAAAGAAATTTCAGTCAGACAGGTATTGAGAATGAAGATATTTATCAACTTAAGAAGTGTGATCTTGATATAACCTCAAATTCTCATGACTACCCAACAAAGAACTCTATGGTTCTAGTTGGCAGAATGAACGTTTCGATCGTGGGAATGAAAGGGTTCATTTACATTTATTTCCCCCCCCCCACTGACGGAGTACCACATTTTTTTAGAAACTAACCCCTTCAAGAAATCTTTGACAATTTCCGCCTCACTTCGACGCCAAAATGAGAAGGCCTTATACGCGGCAAAATGAAAATGATCTCTAATGTAACCAATCCAGCAATGGTAAATTACTTAAGATTTGACAGGTAATCGTTACCTTAACTTTTCCATACGACAGGTAAGCCTTGAACCGCACTCCTAAAGTACTGTAGGCCAGTTGATAGGTTTTCACCCACTGATGGGCTCCACGCCTGCCCTGCGTTGCGATACCTTTGACGATACTTATCTGCACAAGGTCGATCTGTAGCCACTCTCCGTTCTTACGATTTTTCGCCACCCAAGCTCCTGTTCGGCTGTTCGCAGCGACGAGGTTAAGTCGCGCTCGTTCAGGTCCGTAATTGTAGTTGTACGACGATGAGGCCCGAAGTCGATCCGACAGGATTCGCTCGTCCTCCATACCCAATGGCATAACACAGCGATCTAAACGAGGAATACAAGACTGAGACTTCAGAATTCTCTCCTATGCTTTCTTTGAAGTCGTTTAATTATTTTCCGGAAGACCGACGTAGAATGACATTTTAGTCCAATTTCTGTTCTCAGAAGAAAATAGACCATTTAATTTGAGCTTCTTTCTTTAGGTTCTTTATTAAAGTAAGTCCAAGAATGAAGTCAGATTTCAATTATGTAAATAGCACACCTGTGTTGCAGCCGTAGAACTCTACTCTCATGGCGATATACCTGTACCACCCTCTTGGATGAACCCGGATGAAACGACATCGCAATATAGGAGAGAACGAATTGATCACAACAGTGTTTTGATCACGGTTACCCGTAAAGTACTGCAAGTAAGAAAAACACGTGATTCAGTGATACAAGATACTTTTGATGAGTTGATAAATGGCACATGGGTTGAAGCGAGAGTCATATCAAAACTCAATGAAGTAAGATCGTCCGGGTGAGAGTAGTCCTGAGAAAGAATGTTGTTGTTGTTGTTTTGTTCTTGTTTAAGTAACAATCTTGCCATGCTCAGCAACAATAATAACAGTCAATGCGAAAACCGTTTTATTCGATAAATTAATTTTACGGTTGTTTAGGTCTGAAAAGTCGAACAAAGGTTTAAAACGCAAAATTTCACCTTTGAAAACTCGTTCCCAAGAGGACAACTTCTGATCATAAAGTCGTTGTCGACGAGCGGCTGATAACGAGTTTCCCGCTTGATAACGAGTTTCCCGCTTGCGTGACAGTGCATACGCGGGATCCACACGCTACTAATTTTAAGTTCTATTGACTGACTTGTCGACAACCTGAGCGAAAGTTATCCTCAGAGAAAAAATATCTTTTCAGTTCTCGTGGGAGAAATCTCGGCCATCGTGAAGGAAAGTCACATCATTAGCGGAAAATTGACACGTCGCAGGTGTTGTACAACAAGCACCTTTTATTTGAATTTCATATCCCTTCATATTGGATATTTTGTGATGGTCAAAACCTTACTTATTTCCCCTTGAGATGCCAACAAAAGCGCGCCTTTTAATAGACCGTGAACAAAGTGATTTCTATACCTTGAGACTGTTCCGCTCTTCGTACTGTTTAAAACGAAGCGCGTCAAGACTCCTTGTGACGTAATATTGCGTGACCCACATGGGCGCATCTTGGCGTCCCTGAGTGGCTATCTTAATGATCTTCGACGCTTTGCCGAAATCAACCTCCAACCACTGGTAGTAATTGTTGTATTTTGCCATCCACGTCCCCGCGTACCGTCCACTTCGCTTTCGTTGAAGCCGCGCTAGCCAAGGAGAATGGTACCTATCTTTGAACGACGATGCCGTAATCATATTGTTCTTGATTCGGCCAGTCTGCATTCCCATTGGTCGGTTACAGAGGACTCCTAGTGATGTTTAAAAAATATCGAATTTTAGCTGAGAGAGTATAGTTGAACTTGAACGTTCTAAAGATGGCTGCTAAAGAATAAGCCCTATGCTTTCATAGCGGCGATATCACAAATTTAAATCACTTCTACGCTGTATCGTAACAGGCTTTCCTATGCTCAATTTTTTATTTTGCGCCGAGCAGATCACTAGTCTTAACCGATGAGTCTTAACCGATGAAAATGAACCTAAACTTCAATTATGTTATGTTATTATCTGTCTCTCTAGAGATTGGTTACAAACTTCAAAACGCGAACGCAAAACTCTTTGTGACGTAAAGTTAGGAAAGACAAACGCCTCTCCTTGAATAACAGCTAGTTTGGGTGAGTTTACGTAACTTGCGCTGCAAATATAAAGTGAAATGGTGAAGCGAAAACGGTAAATTATGTAAATTATAAATAAGGGGATATATTTATCTTCGTCGTCGTCAAGTGCCGTCTTCGATACAAAGGTTGGCTCTTGCACACCTCCACGAGAGCAATAAACAATATTTGAATTTTGGAGCACTTCAAATCGGCTGAATTTGCCGTTACTTGATCAGTGCGATAGAAACGTTTTAAGTTAACTGTCGACAGCAAACGTAATTTATGTCTTTCCTCGACTGAATGGATCACAATTAAATGACCACTGAGATGCAAGATCCTTCAACCGATTTTACGATTTGTATCCATACCTAATCTGCATCCATACAGCTCCACTCTCATGGCAATATAGCCGTACCAAGTCTTTGGGTGAACACGGATATAACGGGCTTTTATGGTCGGGTTTAGCCTGTGGTAATTTACGAGGTATCGCTCATAATTGCCTTGGAAAACCTAAAAATGAAAAACATAGTAATTACAAAGACGATGCTTACGCTTGCGTCGCTATGAGGACCAAGCCTTTAATTGCACAGAGTCCCTCGGAAGGCAGCTAACCGACCGCGAAACGAGAAAGTTTAAACATGACAATTCATTTTCAAGCACTGAATGACTAGCTGACTGTCTGACTAACTGACAGGATGACCCACCGAGCGACCGACGGCCTACCGACCGACAGCGGCCGACCGACCGACCGACCGACTGAAGGCCGGCCGGCCGGCTGACTGACTGACTAGTCGAAAAGAGACATTTAGCATCGCGCTTACGGCAAACGGCAAACGTCTGACTCAACTGCGATTTGAACTTTGCGAAAAAAATTAAAAAATCAAAACTTTTCCGATATTAGCTTATATATTTCCTGTTAGCTCCAGATGTCGAGCAACTTCACAAAAGCGGCGAGACAAGTTAGAACTTCTTTGACTA
Organism: Montipora foliosa; assembly: GCF_036669935.1. Lineage (NCBI taxonomy): Eukaryota > Metazoa > Cnidaria > Anthozoa > Scleractinia > Acroporidae > Montipora > Montipora foliosa. The sequence continues at coordinate 36,194,996 of NC_090878.1, forward strand.
CCAGCTGCCTGCCGCTTTAAGATCGCCGTTTCACGTAATCTCTCTGATGACTGACAGACAGAATGTATGACTGAAGAACTCATTGACAGCTAACGGGCTAGATCGCCTGCTTCTCCTTTTCTCAACCAAAACACCAGAAAACTAGCTACCAACGAATCAACCCTGTCAGTAGAACATACCTTAATTCGTTTCCCGTACTTGTACGGGTTGAACCTTGCTCCGTCGTTGCTATAAGACAGTGTATACGTTTTCACCCAATGATTAGCGTCGTAGCGAGCTTGAGTTGCGATTCTCTTGACACGTGACGTCACCCCCAAGTCAACTTGCCACCACTGGTTCACATTGTTATACTTAGCAACCCAGCCTCCTCGTGTTTGGCCTTGATTTTGTGCCTGTAGCCTGGCACTCCAGGGACCGTAATAATAGTTGTACAAGGAGGTGGCTGTGAACATAGATCGTAAGACTCGGCCATCTTGTAATCCGAGTGGAACATCGCATCGATCTAGGGAAAAAGATTTCAAGAGATGTTCAAGACGCTATAAAAAACGCTCTACGTAATATCTTCATTACAAGAATCTCGAGAGGATTCCACTTTAAGTTCGTGAAACGAGTTTCAGTTCAAGGCAAAGCCGAAGTACAGAGCCTATCGCAGGGGGCTTATCAGATTCCACTCCGAGGACGATATCCACATGCTGTATTGCATCGACTCCTGCAATATACTACTATAGATGTTGTATTTCCATAATCCTAATTCCTAAATGTATTATTGCAAACTTGTATCAACTTTTTCATTTTCGATCATATCCCTTTTATTTAACTATCCTGATTATCTTCCCTGCCCCGATTGGTTTTCAGCTACTTACCGGAGGAAAATTTTGCAAGAAAATGTTTTTGTGTTTTTAACGAAGCTAGCTTGTTTTGTTTGTCTCTCCGAATCCAAGCGGAGGTCGAGTCGAGTCCAATTTTACAATAAACCAATTTCGATATATTAAAATTCAGTCCTAAACAAAAGACATCATCTCGAGGCTCTGGGGGATAAATATAAGGATTTGCATGAGTTTATTCCCCAGAGCCTTGAGATGATGCCTTTTGTTTTCGACTGAATCTTATCGAATCTTAATATATCGAGATTGCTCTATTTTAATGAGACGAAAATATGCTTGAGGAAAAAAAATGCCGTGGTCACGGTTCAAATGAGCCTGGGTGGAATTAATGTGCCAAGGTTCCAGACAAAGGTGATGATGGTACCGCCGTTCGGTGGTTGTAATGTTGTTATTATCCACGCTAATGTATGGTTGGTTTGGCAAGCGTATTCCGACAAGGCGAAGTTCTATTTTTCAAAGGCAAAGTGATTTTGGTGCTCACTTAAACGGAAACTAATAAAACTAGTATTTGGTTTATTATTCGTTTTCATAGTCATTGCAGTGCCTGGTGCCAATTTCTTTGCTTTTTTTTCTTGTCTTAGAGCTTTGGGAATGTGAAGCTAATCTGTTCCGCTTCACCACCTTCACCAGTCACGATTTAAAAATAATAAAATTCCATGACCATTCGCAAGTGCCTCGTTAGCGCAGTAGGCAGCGCGTCAGTCTCATAATTTCAATTACATATCTGAAGGTCGTGAGTTCGATCCTCACACGAGGCATTATTTTTTTTCCTTAGCAAAAACGACGTAACATGAACTACTCAGAAACATGTACGACAACCAATGCAATTACATAAGCTTTTTCTTGCAGTATGATTAAATCGTGAACGTCTTAGGGAAGTATGTTTCCTTTCCAAGTCGGAAGGAAGTATGTTTTTAGTTGTCAGTCAACCGCGAGGCGATTTCTTTTTCGGCCATTTTTTCTCGCTCCTATCTTCTCATCTAAGTGGAGAAAGAAGGACTGCTCATGGTCTAAATTATGACTCGCTGTCCAGTGCTCTAATGAGACTTCAAAACATCTAAGGTACAGAATATACGATTTGAAACTTCCTAAAGCGAGTAAACAAAACAGCTCTGAAGCAGAGTGTTCCCACAACATAAAATTCTTGAACTTTCGATCCTTCCTAAACGAGAGAGACGACACAAGTCTTTAGCTACGTCCTTTATGTAGGACCCGAATGGACAATGCGTCCCAATGATCTGCGGGCTCTACAAAGTCATTCGCCTCAATTTGGCCATTTTCGAGTTCATGTTTGCCTCCTCTTCAAAGCGAGTCTAAGTACGAAGTTTTTGTAATGGGAATTAGTTCTACTTTACACATGAAAGAAAGTAATTATCATAAGAAAAACTTCGCACTTAGACTCGCTCTGAAGAAGAGGCAGACATGAACTCGGAAATGGCCTATTTTCAAAGGCAAGTATACACACCCAGACTGGTTGCTTGGCGACCGGCGAAGCTGATTTCCCTTTCCTAAACAAGCGAAGCCATTTTTGAAGGTCGATGCCATTCTTAGTAACCAACAACCCTTTTTATTCGGTTAGCTAACAACAAATTGTTACGATTAGTTTCATTTAAATACTTTAAAATTGCCAACCGAAAGGTAGTGTAGAGGTTGAGTACATTTACTTTCCAGTCACTGAACCGGACTTTTTCTAATTTTTTTCTGAGGTTTTTTTCTCAGTTTTTTTTTTTTTTTATTCTAAGTGACATACGCTACTTATCTAGTCCTAGATTAAGTATTTTTTTCCTCATTTGCAAACGGCAAACTTAACAGTGAAAAGTCTCGTCCAAATGGCATCGCTTGTTCACGAAAGGGAAAATTGCACCGGCGAAAGGACAAGTGACGAATCGGTGACGTCCGGTGACGTCCGTACACTGGTCGAATGCTCTACCCGTGCACGGTGGTCGCAGGTTCGAATCCTGACTGGGACAAGTTTGCTATTCATCAGGAAATTTTTCTATGGAGAGTCTCCCATTAGCCATAGAGGGAAATTTGATTTAAACAATACAACATCTTGACACTCTTGATGCTAAACGTTCCTATCAGAGACAGTTTGCAACGGAACAAAATAAGGCATGATAGAGAATTTGGCGCGCAAGAAAAAGCGAATGATGTTCGTTATCTCTCGCGTCTGAATTCGATTGCATTTGCCCAATTTGCACTTTCTCTTCGTCTTCAGATGCCTATCCCGACGCGCCACGCGAATCTTACGTAAGTGGACACCCATGGGGCCGCGCTCCGGTGTTTACGAAAATCACTTACCAGCGACGCACCCATAATACTCGATCCTCATACAGATACGTCGATACCAACCACGTGGATTCAGTTTTACATATCTGGCGTATATAGCAGGTGTTATGGCATTTTGCACAAGGCTGTTTTGATCTCGATTGGCTTGGAAAAGCTGTGAATTTAAACATCAAGCAATTAATGGACTTTTGTCTTTCGCAGCCAACCACAACCATTGAGTATGAAAAAATGGCGTTGAACACTTGTCCGTTAAGAAGCCTTCACATTCTCTAGCACAAGGAACAGTCGAACTTCCAGCTGTAATAAGAGGTCCTTTAATTACATTTTCTTCTATATGGAAAATTTTCAGGACGTGATCACTGTTATAATTAGGCAGAAATCTGAAGGTTCGAAGGTCGCAAATACAAATTGCAAGTATATTACCCGGTGGTGAGAAGATATGAGTTTTATGTTTGAGTGGCAAGAGCAATATTGTGTTCTTGCCACGAGAACATAAAATTCAGGCTTCAACCAAACGCGTAATTTTCTTTTATTACATAGACAATATATATACATGGTAGAGATTGAAAAACAGGCTTTAACACAAATACTGGGTATCAATACAAACAAAAAAAGGCGGTAAAAGAAGGCGGGAATCGTGACGTCAATGCTCGATACGACTACTCGTGGTAGACACGAAAAATACGCCACTCGGTTCCCGTATGTAGTGGTCGTATTGATTCTGCGAGTGTCTTAGTTCCCGGTAAAACACTCCCGTCCATATAATAATAAATAATATGCCACTAGAAATCACTGTGTATCAACTTTCTACTGACTTCACCTTATTTCCACTCTTAAACCTGTACATTGACCAATGCACGTTATCCACACTTGACGACAGATAAAACGAAGTAACCCAATAGCCGTAGTCGTAACGTCCTTGCGTGACAATTTGTGTCACTTTCATCAGCCGACCAAAGTCCACCTTCAACCACTGGTACTTATTGTTGTCGCGCGAGCACCAGGCCCCCATGTTGCTGCCTTTCTTAATTTGACCCAGTCTCGCGTGCTTGGCGTTGAATTGATTAAGTTCAGAGGATGCAGTGATTCGACTGTCAGGGATGCGCTTGTTTGACACTCCCAAAGGTGCGTTACACAGAGACGCTGTGGAAATGTATCCAAACGCAATCAATCTCACGAAAAAAGTCTATTGGCTTATGGTAATGTTCTACACGCATGAAAATATTGTTGGTTCCATCGAAAGCTCTTATCTTTGCAAAATTCATTAAAAATCTTATCGACGAATATAATAATGATGATGATAATAATAATAATGATAATGATAATGATAATGACAATGATAATTATAATAATAATAGTAATAATAATAATATTATTATTATTGTTATTATTATTATTATTATTATTATTATTATTACTAATAACAATAATAATTACTTATAAGATCTTTTATGGACAACTTTTTTACTTGTTACAAAACTTACGAGCGACACTTTCATTAATTAGTTCACCATCTATTTTTGTTTTTAAAAGCAACCTGAAGGATTATCTAGCTGAAACCCGATTTACCATTTAAATTGTGAGTTGTATTTGCTCACTCTGTACTTTACCATATATCTACGCAATTAGCCCAAGGAGCCTATTCATTATAACCTCCAAGCTTCCGTGTCACACCAATCCGGCTTTATTAAATTATTAGTTTTTTTTTATCAAGCTGTATTGCGTATCTTTTACATGTGTAACCCAATGAACTAATAAATAAATATATAAATAAAGAGTTTAAGCATTGATATTGGAGCGTTTCGTCAGTTTCAAGCGTCGTTAGCAGGTAAACAACCAACCAGAATTGAGATTTAGTCCACGGGCTATCCGTGCGCGATGGGTCCTAAAAAAGGTTGGCCAAGGTTGGTGTAACATCGTCAGTCATACCAAACAAATGTGTGCTAAAAATGTCGCTCCAGTTAGCCAGGGATTTAGTGCTTGTGATACGTCATTTTCTTACCTGCACAGCCGTAAAACTCAGCCCTGAGACAAATCCAACCATACCAGGTCTTTGGATAAATACGAACGTTTACAGCCGTGAAAGGCTTGATAAACTGGTGGTACACGATGGTGTGACGATCTGAGTTTCCATCGAAGACCTGAAAACGCCGATAGGGTTAGTTCATTCGGTCGATAGAAAATCAGACTTTAATCTGAGGATTTAATTCCTTTATTGAGTGACCACGTTTTCTCTATGAGAAAAAAGTAAGGCACGGAATACGGTGTGATGGTCTGGCGTTGTACAGGGAGAAATATCGTCTTTGCTTTGCTGTGTGACCAGTGAAACTGAAATAACTAAACTAAACTACGACGATTACAGCGTAGCACTTTGAAACGTGAGTGACCCTTAAGGAAGAACGACCTACTTCTAATGAAATGAATATGAAACGGGAGAGAATTGTAAAGGTTATAGCTAGACTCTGATACTAGAATAGGTAACGAAGTTGGAGGGCATAGAGGATATTACTTGACTATGAGGGGATCCGAATCAGTTTATCTTTCAGTGCTGAAGGTATCTCTCACAAGTGAGAAAAGCAAACGAAGGAGGAGAAGGAGATTTTCAAGAGCAACGAAAATGCAAAGATAAACGAAATTTAGTTAATGACATAACGGCCGAACGACTTCACGCGTGAATAGGATGCACAAATATTACTGACTGACATGTCCGTAACCATAACGACGTCAATATCCTAAAGCGAATAAATTCAGGGTGCTCACCTTCACTGCACTTCCTTGTCTATAAAGCGCAAAGTTCATTTCATCAACGCTGTAACCAATGGTATAGCTTTTAACCCAGTAATTACCATTCTGTCGTCCTTGAGTGGCCACGCCCTTGACAACCCTAGTCTCCACGAAGTTCACCTGGAACCACTCTCCATGGCGATTGGATCGCACACCCCAAGAGTAAATACTGTTAAGACGACCATACCAAGGCGCATAGCCTGAGTTGTAGTAAGTTGAGGCGGTCAGAAGACCGTCTGTGATTCTTTTGTCTTCCACACCGAGCGGCATGACACAGCGATCTAAATCAAATAGGCGGACGACGAACTTCAATTCTAAAAATTGAGTAAAATGATTGAGGGGTAGGGGGGGGGGGGTGTGCTCACATACCCACACACAAGCTACAAACTTCTTTTCAACTAGAATCATAGAGTGGCTGATAAGCTAGTATCTCCGAGCAAGACTGACGTACGTAGCTTCTTACTATTAAGAACAATTCATTTTACGAATAACACATCGGTATTGTAAACGACCCAGTTCCTACCGGTTTTATGTGGCATCGGCTTATTTTTTCATTCCCTGTTAGATGCGGCTGAAGGGAGATTATTTTGGGAGCGATTTTTAACCCTTTAAGCCCTATATCCCCACTGAAATTCTCCTTACTGACCTTTGTACATTTCATTATAGAAGTAGTTTGGAGAATTTGTTGAAGGATCAAAGGCTTTTCTCTTCATAGATAAGTTTGTAAATTCTTGAAACCTTTCCTGGTCATTTTGTAAACATAAGGTGAGAAGACGATGATGTTTGTCTCCCTTCGGACTTGAAGGGTGAAAAGGACGATGGTACCGTACTTGCACAAGACCGGCAAAGGTCTATGTTCGAGACGCAATGTTCGAACGGACGCATATGAATATTTGAAATGCTCGCTCCAGTGTTGGAATTCTCGGCGATGAACCAGAATCACGACCTCTGGAGAGCAGAATAAGACGAGAAGTCACCTTTCTTTTGCCTCGCTCGTCCCTCCCTCGAACTTACTTCAGCGTCTGTTATAAAGGCATTTGTCAATTCGAACACACATAAACCCTTAAACCGCACTCTAACAACACTTGAAAAGTCACAAAAAAAGTTACTACTCGCGAAGTATCAATGCTCCTTTCCTTTGGATTTCCTTCTTACCTTCAGCGCATCCGTAGAACTCCACTCTCATGGCAATGTGAGAGTACCAGTTATATGGATGGATCTGAATATACTGACATTTGATTCGTGGAAACAGTCGATATTGCACGATGCTGTTTTGATCTTTGTTTCCTGTGTAATACTAGAAGGACACGACTGCGTTAGTTTAAAACACTTTTCATGATTATGAAAAACACCAAGCATTTATTGTTTTAGTGCTAAAGCGCTAACTGCTAAGACTGCAAATCGATGTTGATGTAGGTTTTGGATGAGAAAGGAAAACAAAAAAAAGCCGAAATAAAACCTCTTAGGGCAGATTAGATAATTCAAAAACTCGAATTCCGATGCTCGGAATTGAAATCGAACATGTGACACATTAGAGAAAAGCGAACCCTCTCACCGTATCTGGCCCGTATGGTCCGTAGATCGGAAACTGAACAAACAACCCCAAAAAATACAGTTGGCAACATCCAGGGCCCGCTTGTTCGAAAGCCGATTAACTTAATCCAGGATTAGCGTAAACTTTTGTTTCATGTTTACCACTTTTTGGTGAAAGTTTGTTTTGTTTACATTTGTTTTTTCAAGATTGGCTTCTTCTAATGTAACGTTTTGCCAAATATCAGCGTTGAACAGCATTTGGGAGTAGGGAAATAAACTCCTTGGTTAATTTTAAATCTAGGATTAGCGTTAACCGGCTTTTGAAGAACCCGGCACAGAAGCCCAGGTGTTTCCAGTTGTTGCAAGTAGAGTTGCATTGCCGTGAGTATCGGATCTGCTTTTGGCATCGACAGCGTGAAAACCAATTACAAATAAGGCGGTAAAGCTTCATCGAAACCGATGGCTACGAGTGTCATCTCGAAATGCTAATGAACCGCGAATTTCCATCATTTTACTCTGTTGTTTTGGAGAGGATGCAAAAGAATTAATCAATTCTTCAATTCTCTGCCATCCGATGTTAAATGTTGTGATGATTTTAAATCTTTTAGTAAGCAAACATTATGTATTATAAGGGAGCGCTGCCGGAATAGGGCGGAATGATTTCTTGCCGAGTTTAGATAATGAATTTTTATATTGTATGATTACATTTTACATGTACCGTTTATCACTTAGTTTTTTTTACAAATTTATGATTAAGATTTATGTTAATTTCCTCATTTTACTTTTCTATCAGGCGAAGAGCCATATCATGGATGTACTGATATTAAACCGTTATTATTACTATTATTATTATTATTATTATTATTATTATTATTATTATTATATTGTTTCTGCCCATAATTGGGAGCTGATGCGGTGACAATGACGACGTCCACACTAATGCGTTTTCGAAAACCTCCATTTATATATAACAGTCCACACTAAAACGATCGAAAACGGAGGTTTTCAAAAACGAAGGTCCACGAAAACGGAGGTTTTCAAAAACGCTTTTGAAAGTGGAGACTTTTGAAAACGGAGGTCTATCGTTCTAGCGTGGACGGCGAATACGCATGACGTCATATTCTATGTGTATGCCTCACTTTCCCGCACGCCAAGACGTAACCAAAGCCTGGTGACAAAAACGCATCTTTAGATCTCCGTTTTCAGTCTCTAGTGTAGGCGTCCGAATACGATGTGAAATCGCTAGTGTGGACGAGGCCTGAAAATATATCTTTGTAGTAGTCTAATAGGTGGCGATTATTCCCAGTCATTCGGCGTGGAAAATGTATTCGAACTCTCCAGGAATAAAATTGGTCGAAACGATTTGGATGTTTGGAAAGAAAATTGACAATTTATTGTCAAGTGCTCTAGTCCTAAAAAAAAACAACTTTGGTCAATTCACATAGTTGTCAGGGCGAGAACGACAAAAAAATGAAAGAAATGTATATTTGAAGTGCGGGTTAAAGACGAAAGAAAGAAGTGATATTTACTACAGGAAAGTGGAACAGACCAAGTCTTCGCGACCGTAGTCAGTAGCCTCGTTAGCGCAGTAGGCAGCGCGTCAGTCTCATAATCAATATCAGACATCTGAAGGTCGTGAGTTCGATCCTCACACGAGGCATCTCCTATTTGTTTTGTTTTCGCTAATCGAAAACGTACTTAATACGCGGTGATATTTACCACCGGAAAGTGCAACCGACCAATTCTTCGCGACCGTAGTCAGTAGCCTCGTTAGCGCAGTAGGCAGCGCGTCAGTCTCATAATCAATATCAGACATCTGAAGGTCGTGAGTTCGATCCTCACACAAGGCATCTCCTTTTTGTTTTGTTTTCTTCAATCGAAAACGTACGTAATACGCGGTGATATTTATTACAGGAAAGCCCAACCGACCAAGTCTTGGCAACCGTAGTCAGTAGCCTCGTTAGCGCAGTAGGCAGCGCGTCAGTCTCATAATCGATATCAGACATCTGAAGGTCGTGAGTTCGATCCTCCCACGAGGCATCTCGTTTTTTTTCTTTGTTTTCTTTAATCGAAAACGTACGTAATACGCGGTGATATTTACTACAGGAAAGCCCAACCGACCAAGTCTTGGCGACCGTAGTCAGTAGCCTCGTTAGCGCAGTAGGCAGCGCGTCAGTCTCATAATCAATATCAGACATCTGAAGGTCGTGAGTTCGATCCTCACACAAGGCATATCGTTTTTTTTCTTTGTTTTCTTTAATCGAAAACCTACGTCATACGCGGTGATATTTACTACAGGAAAGCCCAACCGACCAAGTCTTCGCAACCGTAGTCAGTAGCCTCGTTAGCGCAGTAGGCAGCGCGTCAGTCTCATAATCAATATCAGACATCTGAAGGTCGTGAGTTCGATCCTCACACGAGGCATCTCGTTTTTTTTTTGTTTTCTTCAATCGGAAACGAACGTAATACCCGGTGATATTTACTACAGGAAAGCCCAACCGACCAAGTCTTGGCAACCGCAGTCAGTAGCCTCCTTAGCGCAGTAGGCAGCGCCTCAGTCTCATAATCAATATCAGACATCTGGCATCTCGTTTTTTTTTTGTTTTCTTTAATCGAAAACCTACGTAATACGCGGTGATATTTACTACAGGAAAGCCCAACCGACCAAGTCTTCGCAACCGTAGTCAGTAGCCTCGTTAGCGCAGTAGGCAGCGCGTCAGTCTCATAATCAAAATCAGACATCTGATGGTCGTGAGTTCGATCCTCACACGAGGCATCTCCTATTTGTTTTGTTTTCGCTAATCGAAAACGTACGTAATACGCGGTGATATTTACGACGGGAAAGTGCAACCGACCAAGTCTTCGCGACCGTAATCAGAAGCCTCGTAAGGCATCAGTAGCCTCGTGAGGCATCTCCAATTTGTTTTGTTTTTGTTTTCTTTAATCGAAAACGTACGTAATACGCGGTGATATTTACTACAGGAAAGCCGAACCGACCAAGTCTTCGCAACCGTAGTCAGTAGCCTCGTTAGCGCCGTAGGCAGCGCGTCAGTCTCATAATCAATATCAGACTTCTGAAGGTCGTGAGTTCGATCCTCACACGAGGCATCTGCTATTTGTTATCTTTTCTTTAATCGAAAACGTACGTAATACGCGGTGATATTTACAACAGGAAAGCCCAACCGACCAAGTCTTGGCAACCGTAGTCAGTATCTCGTTTTTGTTTTGTTTTGTTTTCGTTAATCGAAAACGTTCGTAATACGCGGTGATATTTACTACAGGAAAGCCCAACCGACCAAGTCTTGGCAACCGAGGTCAGTAGCCTCGTTAGCGCAGTAGGCAGCGCGTCAGTCTCATAATCAATATCAGACATCTGACATCTCGTGTTTTTTTTTTGTTTTCTTTAATCGAGAACCTACGTAATACGCGGTGATATTTACTAGAGGAAAGCCCAACCGACCAAGTCTTCGCAACCGTAGTCAGTAGCTTCGTTAGCGCAGTAGGCAGCGCGTCAGTCTCATAATCAATATCAGACATCTGAAGGTCGTGACTTCGATCCTCACACGACGCATCTCCTATTTGTTTTGTTTTCGCTAATCGAAAACGTACGTAATACACGGTGATATTTACTACCAGAAAGTGCAACAGACCAAGTCTTCGCGACCGTAATCAGTAGCCTCGTGAGGCATCAGTAGCCGAGGCACGAGGCATCTCCTTTTTGTTTTGTTTTCTTTAATCGAAAACGTTCGTAACACGCGGTGATATTTACTACAGGAAAGCCCAACCGACCAAGTCTTGGCAACCGCAGTCAGTAGCTTCGTTAGCGCAGTAGGCAGCGCGTTAGTCTCATAATCAGTAACAGACATCTGAAGGTCGTGCGTTCGATCCTTACACGAGGTATCTCTTTTTTGTTTTCTTTTCTTTAATCGAAAACGTACGTAATACGCGGTGATATTTACTAGAGGAAAGTGTAACAGACCAAGTCTAGGCAACCGTAGTCAGTAGCCTCGTTAGCGCAGTAGGCAGCGCGTCAGTCTCATAATCAGTAACAGACATCTGAAGGTCGTGAGTTCGATCCTCACACGAAGCATCTCTTTTTTGTTTTCTTTTCTTTAATCGAAAACGTACGTAATACGCGGTGATATTTACTACAGGAAAGTGCAACCGACCAAGTCTTAGCGACCGCAGTGAGCAGCCTCGTTAGCGCAGTAGGCAGCGCGTCAGTCTCATAATCAATATCAGACATCTGAAGGTCGTGAGTTCGATCCTCACACGAGGCATCTCGTTTTTTTTTTTGTTTTGTTTTCTTTAATCGAAAACGTACGTAATACCCGGTGATATTTACTACAGGAAAGCCCAACCGACCAAGTCTTGGCAACCGTAGTCAGTAGCCTCGTTACCGCAGTAGGCAGCGCTTCAGTCTCAAAATCAATATCAGACATATGAAGGTCGTGAGTTCAATCCTCACACGAGGCATCTCGTTTTTTTTTTTTGTTTTCTTTAATCGAAAACGTACGTAATACGCGGTGATATTTACTACAGGAAAGCCCAACCGACCAAGTCTTGGCAACCGTAGTCTGTAGCCTCGTTAGCGCAGTAGGCAGCGCGTCAGTCTCATAATCAGTAACAGACATCTGAAGGTCGTGAGTTCGATCCTCACACGAGGCATCTCTTTTTTGTTTTCTTTTCTTTAATCGAAAACGTACGTAATACGCGGTGATATTTACTACAGGAAAGTGCAACCGACCAAGTCTTCGCGACCATAGTCAGTAGCCTCGTTAGCGCAGTAGGCAGCGCGTCAGTCTCATAATCAGTAACAGACATCTGAAGGTCGTGAGTTCGATCCTCACACGAGGCATCTCTTTTTTGTTTTGTTTTCTTTAATCGAAAACGTACGTAATACGCGGTGATATTTACTACAGGAAAGTGCAACCGACCAAGTCTTGGCAACCGTAGTCAGTAGCCTCGTTAGCGCAGTAGGCAGCGCGTCAGTCTCATAATCAATATCAGACATCTGAAGGTCGTGAGTTCGATCCTCACACGAGGCATCTCCTATTTGTTTTGTTTTCGCTAATCGAAAACGTACTTAATACGCGGTGATATTTACCACCGGAAAGTGCAACCGACCAATTCTTCGCGACCGTAGTCAGTAGCCTCGTTAGCGCAGTAGGCAGCGCGTCAGTCTCATAATCAATATCAGACATCTGAAGGTCGTGAGTTCGATCCTCACACAAGGCATCTCCTTTTTGTTTTGTTTTCTTCAATCGAAAACGTACGTAATACGCGGTGATATTTATTACAGGAAAGCCCAACCGACCAAGTCTTGGCAACCGTAGTCAGTAGCCTCGTTAGCGCAGTAGGCAGCGCGTCAGTCTCATAATCGATATCAGACATCTGAAGGTCGTGAGTTCGATCCTCCCACGAGGCATCTCGTTTTTTTTCTTTGTTTTCTTTAATCGAAAACGTACGTAATACGCGGTGATATTTACTACAGGAAAGCCCAACCGACCAAGTCTTGGCGACCGTAGTCAGTAGCCTCGTTAGCGCAGTAGGCAGCGCGTCAGTCTCATAATCAATATCAGACATCTGAAGGTCGTGAGTTCGATCCTCACACAAGGCATATCGTTTTTTTTCTTTGTTTTCTTTAATCGAAAACCTACGTCATACGCGGTGATATTTACTACAGGAAAGCCCAACCGACCAAGTCTTCGCAACCGTAGTCAGTAGCCTCGTTAGCGCAGTAGGCAGCGCGTCAGTCTCATAATCAATATCAGACATCTGAAGGTCGTGAGTTCGATCCTCACACGAGGCATCTCGTTTTTTTTTTGTTTTCTTCAATCGGAAACGAACGTAATACGCGGTGATATTTACTACAGGAAAGCCCAACCGACCAAGTCTTGGCAACCGTAGTCAGTAGCCTCCTTAGCGCAGTAGGCAGCGCCTCAGTCTCATAATCAATATCAGACATCTGGCATCTCGTTTTTTTTTTGTTTTCTTTAATCGAAAACCTACGTCATACGCGGTGATATTTACTACAGGAAAGCCCAACCGACCAAGTCTTCGCAACCGTAGTCAGTAGCCTCGTTAGCGCAGTAGGCAGCGCGTCAGTCTCATAATCAATATCAGACATCTGAAGGTCGTGAGTTCGATCCTCACACGAGGCATCTCGTTTTTTTTTTGTTTTCTTCTATCGGAAACGAACGTAATACCCGGTGATATTTACTACAGGAAAGCCCAACCGACCAAGTCTTGGCAACCGTAGTCAGTAGCCTCCTTAGCGCAGTAGGCAGCGCCTCAGTCTCATAATCAATATCAGACATCTGGCATCTCGTTTTTTTTTTGTTTTCTTTAATCGAAAACCTACGTAATACGCGGTGATATTTACTACAGGAAAGCCGAACCGACCAAGTCTTCGCAACCGTAGTCAGTAGCCTCGTTAGCGCAGTAGGCAGCGCGTCAGTCTCATAATCAAAATCAGACATCTGATGGTCGTGAGTTCGATCCTCACACGAGGCATCTCCTATTTGTTTTGTTTTCGCTAATCGAAAACGTACGTAATACGCGGTGATATTTACGACGGGAAAGTGCAACCGACCAAGTCTTCGCGACCGTAATCAGAAGCCTCGTGAGGCATCAGTAGCCTCGTGAGGCATCTCCAATTTGTTTTGTTTTTGTTTTCTTTAATCGAAAACGTACGTAATACGCGGTGATATTTACTACAGGAAAGCCGAACCGACCAAGTCTTCGCAACCGTAGTCAGTAGCCTCGTTAGCGCCGTAGGCAGCGCGTCAGTCTCATAATCAATATCAGACTTCTGAAGGTCGTGAGTTCGATCCTCACACGAGGCATCTGCTATTTGTTATCTTTTCTTTAATCGAAAACGTACGTAATACGCGGTGATATTTACAACAGGAAAGCCCAACCGACCAAGTCTTGGCAACCGTAGTCAGTATCTCGTTTTTGTTTTGTTTTGTTTTCGTTAATCGAAAACGTTCGTAATACGCGGTGATATTTACTACAGGAAAGCCCAACCGACCAAGTCTTGGCAACCGAGGTCAGTAGCCTCGTTAGCGCAGTAGGCAGCGCGTCAGTCTCATAATCAATATCAGACATCTGACATCTCGTGTTTTTGTTTTGTTTTCTTTAATCGAGAACCTACGTAATACGCGGTGATATTTACTAGAGGAAAGCCCAACCGACCAAGTCTTCGCAACCGTAGTCAGTAGCTTCGTTAGCGCAGTAGGCAGCGCGTCAGTCTCATAATCAATATCAGACATCTGAAGGTCGTGACTTCGATCCTCACACGACGCATCTCCTATTTGTTTTGTTTTCGCTAATCGAAAACGTACGTAATACACGGTGATATTTACTACCAGAAAGTGCAACAGACCAAGTCTTCGCGACCGTAATCAGTAGCCTCGTGAGGCATCAGTAGCCGAGGCACGAGGCATCTCCTTTTTGTTTTGTTTTCTTTAATCGAAAACGTTCGTAACACGCGGTGATATTTACTACAGGAAAGCCCAACCGACCAAGTCTTGGCAACCGCAGTCAGTAGCTTCGTTAGCGCAGTAGGCAGCGCGTTAGTCTCATAATCAGTAACAGACATCTGAAGGTCGTGCGTTCGATCCTTACACGAGGTATCTCTTTTTTGTTTTCTTTTCTTTAATCGAAAACGTACGTAATACGCGGTGATATTTACTAGAGGAAAGTGTAACAGACCAAGTCTAGGCAACCGTAGTCAGTAGCCTCGTTAGCGCAGTAGGCAGCGCGTCAGTCTCATAATCAGTAACAGACATCTGAAGGTCGTGAGTTCGATCCTCACACGAAGCATCTCTTTTTTGTTTTCTTTTCTTTAATCGAAAACGTACGTAATACGCGGTGATATTTACTACAGGAAAGTGCAACCGACCAAGTCTTAGCGACCGCAGTCAGCAGCCTCGTTAGCGCAGTAGGCAGCGCGTCAGTCTCATAATCAATATCAGACATCTGAAGGTCGTGAGTTCGATCCTCACACGAGGCATCTCGTTTTTTTTTTTGTTTTGTTTTCTTTAATCGAAAACGTACGTAATACCCGGTGATATTTACTACAGGAAAGCCCAACCGACCAAGTCTTGGCAACCGTAGTCAGTAGCCTCGTTACCGCAGTAGGCAGCGCTTCAGTCTCAAAATCAATATCAGACATATGAAGGTCGTGAGTTCAATCCTCACACGAGGCATCTCGTTTTTTTTTTTTGTTTTCTTTAATCGAAAACGTACGTAATACGCGGTGATATTTACTACAGGAAAGCCCAACCGACCAAGTCTTGGCAACCGTAGTCTGTAGCCTCGTTAGCGCAGTAGGCAGCGCGTCAGTCTCATAATCAGTAACAGACATCTGAAGGTCGTGAGTTCGATCCTCACACGAGGCATCTCTTTTTTGTTTTCTTTTCTTTAATCGAAAACGTACGTAATACGCGGTGATATTTACTACCGGAATGTGCAACCGACCAAGTCTTCGCGACCATAGTCAGTAGCCTCGTTAGCGCAGTAGGCAGCGCGTCAGTCTCATAATCAGTAACAGACATCTGAAGGTCGTGAGTTCGATCCTCACACGAGGCATCTCTTTTTTGTTTTGTTTTCTTTAATCGAAAACGTACGTAATACGCGGTGATATTTACTACAGGAAAGTGCAACCGACCAAGTCTTGGCAACCGTAGTCAGTAGCCTCGTTAGCGCAGTAGGCAGCGCGTCAGTCTCATAATCAATATCAGACATCTGAAGGTCGTGAGTTCGATCCTCACACGCGGCATCTCCTTTTTGTTTTGTTTTCTTCAATCGAAAACGTACGTAATACGCGGTGATATTTACTACAGGAAAGCCCAACCGACCAAGTTTTGGCAACCGTAGTCAGTAGCCTCGTTAGCGCAGTAGGCAGCGCGTCAGTCTCATAATCAATATCAGACATCTGAAGGTCGTGAGTTCGATCCTCCCACGAGGCATCTCCTATTTGTTTTGTTTTCGCTAATCGAAAACGTACTTAATACGCGGTGATATTTACTACCGGAAACTGCAACCGACCAAGTCTTCGCGGCCGTAGTCAGTAGCCTCGTTAGCGCAGTAGGCAGCGCGTCAGTCAATCAATATCAGACATCTGAAGGTCGTGAGTTCGATCCTCACGCGAGATTTCTCCCTTTTGTTTTTTTTATTTTTTTTAATCTAAAACGTACGTAATACGCGGTGATATTTACTACAGGAAAGTGCAACCAAGATCGAAAAAATACATCGTGCAATACCTTCTTGGCGCTGTTCTCTTTGTAGTCTGCCCAATTCATTCCATTTTGACTATACGCCAACGTGTACTGTATAACCCACTGACGAGCATCTTCTCGCCCCTGAGTGGCGAACTTTACCAACCGTTTGTACCCTCCAAAGTTGACCTGTAACCACTGCGTTCGAGTGTTATATTTAGCAATCCAGGCTCCCCATCGTGAACCGGATCTGCGCAAATAAAGCCTTCCCCTGTTGGGACCGGAATTGCTGTCATAGCTTGATGAAGCGATAAGTTGTGTAGAGCGAATGCGGCCATTTTGCATTCCGAGAGGCTTGTTACACAGCACACCTTGAGAAAAGAACAAATATTGCTTATGAATCAATTACGCTGACAGAGTTCTTGGTGCTGTTTAGTGCACGACAGAAACACCGAAGAAAGCTGTGAGGACGCCAGACTTGCGCTTCGTAGCCAATGTTTTCAAGTCCAGCTCCGATCAGTAGCTGGAGCTGTCTTGTTGACACGAGCGATTTTTGTCGTCACGAATGGATGAAATAGCATCGAGTTTCTAGTAAGTTCGAAACCCTTGCAATAACGCAGCGACAAATCGTGAAAAAGTTTTTAAAAAATTCGGGCCTAGCTCATCGGTGTTTTTCTTAATTGAAAGTCCACCGCGACAAAAATTCCGTCGAGCTGCTGCGGCAAAAATCGCACGTTTAAGCGTAGTTAAGCGTAGTTAAGTAAACCTTCATTCAACCGTACTAAATTCCCGTGAAGAATGAATCAACCAAACCCACGAAAGACCACCTCCGAGCATCAGTGGTTTCATACCTCAGTTGGTTAAAGCGTCCCTTAATTTAGTCTCTACGTAATTGCTAAAATTGCGTTCATAACTGCGAGGATCATAGCTTCACTTGATCTGCTGTGTTTGTTGGTACTTTTGGTTGACTAGATGGCGTAAACTCTCTGTTTCTTCCTAGTTCTTTTCCACTGCACTTGTGCATGCTGTAAAGATGGCTTGATGATTTTGAGTTTTAATTTCATAGGACCTTTTAGTATCATTTACTTAAGTTCTTGCCAGAATTTTCGGAGATTTTGACTTAATGCTAAACTTAACTGGCTCCCTAAACAAACGAAATAAAGTCTAAATTTGGCTCACCGTTTTGATAAATAGAGCCTCCAAATAGTTAATCACACTCACCGACAATACAGCCATACAGCTCGACTCTCATGGAAATCCAACTGTACCACGTGACAGGGTGGAATCTAAAGTAGCGGCCTATGATCACGTGACTTAGCCTGTGTCGGACCACAATGTGCTGATCAAAGTTGCCATTAAATATCTGCAAAAGGAACCCGATACAATTTCAAGAGAATCTCTTAACATGTGCAAAAACAGAGTATAACAGGCTTTTGTTCTTATCATTACTGATTGTATAATTTTATTTAACATCTCTAATATCTCCAATATTGATCTAAAATGAACAATTCTTTCAACAGGTAATGGTGGACGAGAAAAGTACGATGCCGAGCAATATCCGCGCAATTGTCAACAACACAGTACAGAAGGTACTGCCTGCGCCTGCGCGTGAAGGGCATTGAGAGCATGCCAGAGGTTGATAATTTACAAAATGAAATTAGCGGCATGCAAGACTATTTCTCCATCAGACTTTAACTAAAAGTGTGTAATGTGAAATGCTAGTTTTCTACCCCATATGAACCATGTGAGCGTTAGCCCTACTGATGGAAATGGGCCCACACAAGGACAGAGAAAAACTTTGACCAGGGTGGGAATTGAACCCACAACCTTCGGGTTAGATCACCGCTGCTCTACCGACTGAGCTACAAGGTCAGACGGGAGCAGGACGTTGGAACTGAAGATGTTAAAGTCACGGCAATGAACACATAAAACTACAAGGAATGACTACGTTTTTGCAAACATTGGCCGTGTAGCACTTATATTTGAACAGACTTAACTGATTAGAGTGTAATGTGAAGTGCTAGTTTTCTACCCCATATGAAACATGTGAGCTTTAGCTCTATTAATGGAAATGGCCCACACAAGGACAGAGAAAAACTCTGACCAGGGTGGGAATTGAAGCCAAGATCTTCGAGTTAGATCACTGCTGCTCTACCGACTGAGCCACAAGGTTAGATGGGAACTGGGTGGGAACTTAAGACGTGAATTTCTCGATCAGTCTCCGCAACTCAATCGTTAATTAAGACATCCGAGGGGTAAAAAGACTTAACACTTTTCCGTTCTCAAGATACCGCAGTGAGAATTGTGACACCCGAGGAAGGCCCGAAATGTTTCGGGACTTTCGAAACTGTTCCCTGTCCCGAAATACAGGTGACAACAATCAAAATGCCCCAATTACCCAAACACTGACATTAAACCCAAGGTTGCTAATAGGAAGTTAGGGTGAGAACTTAACGGGACACTTTAAGATCTTATGGAAAATTCCCTAAGATGCATCAAAAAAGCGCGTTTGATTTCGCTGTATTTGGACTAACCTTGGTTCGACCATTCTCTTTGTAAGGTACAAAGTTATAACCATTTCTGCTGTAAGTCAAATAATACGATTTCACCCACTGCACGGAGTTCTGCCGTCCTTGAGTTGCGCACTGCGACACTTTGGTAAGTGCGCCAAAATCAATTTGCAACCACTGGCGTTTGTCGCTTGTCTTTGCGCACCAGGCTCCTCCCATTCGTCCTTGTCTGCGCCCGTTCAGTCTGCCGCTGCCTGGTCTGCAGTAGAAGTTCTGGTACGACGAGGCGCGCATCATGGGACTGGCGACGCGCATGTCCTCAAGACCAAGAGGCATATCACATTTATCTAAAACACAGTAATGAATGACGAGTAAAGTCTTCTGATGTTTCGCTGTTGACCTCACGATCATATAAATAAAAGAGTTATGGATATCGTTCTTTCACAGTGGCTACACCACGTTTATGGAATGCGCTTCTACAGGATATCAGGAACTGTCATTGTTTACAAACTTTTAAGTCAAAACTAAAAACGCATTTATTTACCTTGTACAGTTTTTTTTTTCTTGCTTTTAATCAAATTTTCAAATGCATTATTATTATTATTATTATTATTATTATTATTATTATTATTATTATTCGATTCTCTCCAGTTGTCGGGTGTTCCACTGTGTAGTGTTTATTGTGCCTCAGCAACTCCCCGTAGCTTAGAGACACAACACTTTCCGCAACAGGTGAGCAGTTCCAAGAATGGCTGATATTATTATTATTATTAGTAGTAGTAGTAGTAGTAGTAGTAGTAGTAGTAGTAGTAGTAGTAGTTGTTGTTGTTTTTGTTGTTTTTGTTGTTGTTGTATTATAAATAAATGGCAGCAATGCTCTGGGGATCTATGTGGGTATCAACAATTGCTCAACTTGGGCTCGTGAAATAAATGTGTGATATAGCTAAGTTTTCTAACAAACTCGTTTTTCACGTTACTAGGCTCCCAACGTGACAATAGTGTTGCCACAAAATACCATGTAAACACTCTTCACAGACTCACAATCCCTTACTTCTTATATTTTCTAATATGTGGAGATGGTTATGAAACTCGACATGTTTCTTTGTTTTATGTTTTTGTTCCCTGTTTTGGCCAGAACTATGCACAAGCCACACCCTTTTATAAACGACAGCCAATCAAAAGTTTCGATTAATTTATTCAAAACTCAGTTGTGAACCGAGGATGATCACGGTCAGGTTAACATGAAGTGCGACAGTACTGTTCTCGCTTTTGAAGTTTTCGGAGTTTCATAACCAGTCCATCTATATGTTCTTTTTGATGGAGAGCGTTCGCTTTACACCTAACTAGCAAAATTTTGAGCTTTGAGTTTTATCCAAAGGCTGTTTTATTTTGAGTGTAAGTTTTGGATTTCACGGTCCGCCCTTACTCGCGTTCAAAACTGACCGATTGGACCTCAGAGAGTTGGATCTTGAGAAAATGACGTCATTTACTCACTAGCTTTTTAAAGTTAGTACTGGCGGACCAATAAATTCCAGTTAAAATAAACAGGTGTCTTTTTCAAATCAGAACTTAAAACTTGGGTCAGTTAGTATTTAGTTAACATAGTTTTCAAATTCAAAGAAAAAAAAAGAATTGTTTTTTTTTTTTGATCGTAGTACCACTTTAATCTCGTGACTAAGGAAAAAATGAGAACTTACTCCAAGGGCTTCCATAAAGCTCAAATCGCATGCTAATCTGAGACTTCCAACCACGTGGTATAATTCGCACAAATCGGGCGTAGATCGGCGGGTTGAAGGGACGCGTTTGTACAGAAGTGCGATCTTGGTTTCCGGTGAATGTCTGCAAGAATATGAAATAAGATATACGCTTTCTTTAAGATTCCTTCCCGCAAGGAAAATTCTGACCCTATTTCAAGTATTAAGAGTAATCTCCATTATTTAAAAAGCAATGTTCTGATGTTCTTATTCAAGCCTGGTGGTTTCTGGAGGTCTAATATTATTTAATATTTTACAGATACTCATTTTATAAAATGTAACAAGTATCCTCAAATTTTGTGAAATTTTTCTTCCTTTAATTTATGGGTGGCGAATTTAAGAACTAACCTAAATAAATAGATGACGAAAACTAGGCTAGAGTAAAACGCTACCCACCCCTCCCCCAATTTTATCCCGAATGACCTGCAGTGCGTTTTCCACCTTTTAGAATTATCACTTCGTAATGTAGAAGTTCTGACAATGTTCTTGCGATAGAGTATTATTTGTCCCAAAACTTCCCAATGGAATTTAGCAACAACAAAAACTAAGTTTGGTAATCTTCTTTCCCCTCTTCTACATAACCTGCAACATGGCCAAACCGCGAGTTCCCTTGAAAAACGCCGCGAATTTTGCGTCTGTTCTCTTAGTTTTACAATCTTGATTCATGATTAGTTGGTAGAAGTTTAACAAACAAGAATAATCAGGAAAAGGTTTGATAAACATCAGTTTTTACTTCAAGCTGTCGTTTTCGAAAGGTTCTCGTCGCACATCGGTGAGTCACTGTCGTTATATGGAAGGTGAATGGAGTAGTCAATACCCTGGTTTCGTTTTCAGCATTGGAAAATATGTGTGTTGTTATTAAGAAGATTGGAAATGTATACGTTTTATAAGTACAAAAAATATTTTTCAAAAATGTTTCCCACGCAATGAGCGCTCCTTTGCAATTGCACATGTCGTAAACTGAAATTCAAATTCGACTGAGTTATAATTGACTGTCACGACAGTTAGCGGACCGTTAAGAAAAGAAGTCGACAAAGCGGATCGAAATGAGCCAATCATAATTTTGAAAGCGGATCATCAACACATTTCGCTACAATGATTGACAGCTGCGAAAAATGGAATTTGAACTTCTGAGTCCGCTAGCTTTTGAAAAACGCAGTAATTCGGTAGGTGTATTATACCTTGACATACGCATTCCACCAGTTATTGATTTTGGAGAAATAGATCCCGTCCATGCTATAATGGACATAGAACGCAGTCACCCATTCATCCTTATCGTGTCGTCCTTGTATTGCAATACCCGTCAGTATCATTGATCTTTTGAAATCAACTTGAATCCACTGATTGTAGTTATTGTAGCGCGCGCGCCACCCTCCCGCATAAGCTCCAGCACGAGCGCGATGCAGTCGAGCGAGCCATGGTGCGTGGTACTTGTTAAATTCAGACGAGGCGGTGATTTGAGCATTCTTTATGGCGCCTGACTGAAGCCCAACAGGAGAATCCCAGAAGTTCTCTGAAAAAAGCCATGTTAAATAACAGTTGTTAGAAGGTCACAGGCGTGGGCTACAAATTTCTCCAAGGGTACACCCTTCCTTGCCTCTCTCCGGTCTCTATTTGAGTGTGCCTTCTTTAATCTTTAATACAATAAAAAAAGATAGCACAGAAAGAAACTGAGACGATAACGCATGCGCAGTCTTGCCGCTTGCAGAAAGCGAGGAAAGGAATAAAGCTTGAAGAACACGCGTCGAAAATAATATATTCTCGTGGTATTTTAAAAGTTCTTAATTTGGTATAGTCCAATTTAAGAGCTTTGTAGAAAATCTGCCGCTTAAGATCAGCCACTAGAACGATTGCAAAAGTAGATTAAAGTTTACTTGAAAATCCACCATTCTTTCAATCACCCTCTTTTTGTACGCTTATTATTAAGAATTAGTTACCCTTTTTTTCTGGCCAAACCTGAATATACAAGTAATCATAGCTGCATACCTTTTAATCGTCCACCGTATAACTCTATCCTCATGCTGATATAAGAATTCCACGATTTTGGATGAATCCTGATGTATCTTGCTCGGATGGCCGGGTTTATTCTGCGGGCAACTGTATTGTAAATGTCGTAATTGCCGCTAAAGAGCTAGGGTTGAAAAAAAACTATCATTTTCAATTTGGTATCAACGTGATTTTTGTAACTTAACTTGGTAAGATAAAGAGGTTTTCAATAGAGTGTCGATACTGAGTCATTTCGAAAATGAATGGTTTTGAGATGATACGCTTTGCGATTGGTCATAAAATCTCGCGCTTCTTTCTTAGTATGGCAAGCAATTCTCAGGCTGATTGGCGATTGGTTGGTTTTAGTAGAGATTTGATTGTACGGACGATTACCATGGAAACGGTCCGTAGAGCCTCGTTTCCAAACAGAGGTAGTTTGACTTTTTTATGAGGAAGACAATACTTTAAGAACAGCGAACTTTCGTTGCCCGGATCACCCTCTTCTAAAGCAAATGAGTCATAAACCCCCACCCCCCGCCCTCCCTCCACCTTCACTGTGAATCGAGCCCCTCAATCGGGACCGAGTTTTCTGCAACGGAATTCGACATTGCATAGGCTCCTTAATCCTGGGTTTACCGGTGACTTTCAAGAATATTCTCCTCAGTTAACACTTACGCAGTTTTGAGAGCGGGCGCGCGACGTCTATCGCTTTCACACAGAAGTTCCTTAATTGGATCGGGGAAAGCGAAAGGACAGAAGATTTCTGATCGAAGGAGACGATAGGAATTGGGGTAAGGAGGAAGTTTGTTTTCCTTTCTTCTCCCTACCAAGTGTGCCCCACGCATTTTCGTTTTCCCTCTCCTCAGCTTCCGCGCACTTCCGCTCGAAGAAGGAGCGCCTTCTGAGGAAGATCTGAGAAGATGCCTTTGCGGAGGAGAAAGCCGACGTTAAAAAAAACTCAAGGCTGCTTCCGCTTACCTTAACGCGTCCAAATGAGACGAAAGTCTTGAACTGCGCACCGTTCTGACTGTAAGACAGCTGATAGGTTATCGCCCAATAATGCGCTCCTCTCCGCCCCTGTGTGGCGATACCTTTGACGATACTCGTCTGCTCCAAGTCGATCTGATACCATTGATTTTTGTCGCGATTCTTTGCCATCCAGCCACCCGTCCTACTGTGCGCAGCAAATTGGTTCAGTCGTCCTCGATCAGGTCCCTGGTTGTAGTTGTACACCGACGAAGCCCGAAGTTGACCCGAAAGGATTCGTTGGTCTTCCATACCGAGAGGCATCATGAAACGATCTGTGAAGATGTTATGTTATTGTAAATGATAACCGTCTTACATAAATAAAGAGACAGCGGCCAAACCCGTCCCGTCAGTGTACTAACCCTGAAATCATCCGTTGCCATGTTTTCTCTAGTATTAGCCCACTTTCGATATATTGAAATTCAGTCCTAAACAAAAGGCATCATCCTGAGGCTTTGGGGAATAAATATAAGGATTTGTATGAGTTTGTTCCCCAGAGCCTCGAGATGATGCCTTTTGTTGAGGACTGAATTTTAATATATCGAAAGTGGGCTAATACTTGAGAAAACATGGCAACGGATGATTTCAGGGTTAATACACTTTATGCGTTCTAAAATTCCATGAATTTCCAAGACTTTAATTTCAAGGGCAATATAAGACAAAATTCAAGACTTAGAAAATCCTGAAATGTATACGGTCCAGAATATAAAATGGAGTGCTCACGAAGACAGCAAGCAAAGAGACAGGTTGTAAGGCGGTTTTCTGAAAATTGAGATAACGATTTTATTTGGTTTTAGCATAAATTGTTAGTTTTGCAGGATTTTTCACGACTTGTCCTTATTTTCCAGGATTTCCAGGTCTGGATTTTATAATTTTGGAAATCCATTACTTTCCAGGATTGCCATGACTCTATAATGCACCCCTTTTCCCTTTTTTCATAGGAAACCTACGATAGCATAGCTTGCAACTGGCTATCGAATGTCTCGACCAACTAAACCTTTCATTCGGTCAGTCAGTGAACGTTCCTCAAAAAAAGTGCATGTTGCATGACATTCACGATTACAGACACTTCCGTATCAACTCGGCGAGCTCCTCTCGTGTGTGAGTCATCCTCTTTTGGGTGCTCAAGAAGTTACGATAGTAATTTCTCTCCGCTTTAGAAAATAGTAGTTTCTCTCTTTTCTTTTCTTTTTTTTTTTCGCGGAACATTTGAGTAATTAAATACATTTGCCAGATCATGAATCGTCTATTTTATAAATCGTGGAAATCAAAGTGGCCACGATTCATAATGAACTCAAAATCTTTCTCCGATGCTTCACGAAAATAACATGCTCACTCTTGGTTTGTAGCAGCTTTGTGTTTTAACCTGACTGTAGAAGCTTCGATGTCTTCTCTCGTCTTAAGCGCCAGCTGGGTGATATATTTGTACTGAGGATCATTTTTTTTCCGAAGAAGGGACTCTGGTGTTCCTTTAGAGAACACCGAAATATTACTGAGACAAATATAAAAGGGGAGACATTTACCCGTGCGGCAGCCGTAGAACTCAACTCTCAGGGAGATGTGAGAAGACCATCCCCAGGGATGAATACGAACGTAGCGTCCTCGAATGCACGGAACGAACGGATACGACACCACCGTGTTGCGGTCGCGATTGCCAGTGAAATACTAAAAAGGAAAGAAAGTGAGAAAAATGTCAGCCTTCTAGAGACTTTCATCTAAAGTGATGACTGTGTTTACTATTGAAGCAATAGAGGACTTTTTCCGTGTTTACACATCCAAATCTAAACACAAGGGGGAGTTGTGCAAACCCGAGACGCAGTAGAGGGTTTACATAACTGTCGAGAATTCTCCCAACTCGCCCGAGTGTTTAGATGAGGCTATGTAAACACGGAACACAGATATTGACCAATGCGAGTGCGCATACTATCCTAATTATTTTATAATGCATGATCTATCTGCATACATTTTTATATCAACAACGTCATAATCATCATTATCCTAGTCATGATCACCATCGCCATAATTACACGATTCTAGATCCCTGGATGCAGGGACTCAGGTTTGGGGTCTCAGTGTTATCAAATGTCCTAGGTTTGTCGCACAAACCGGGCACGGAATGACTTTGTTAATACAATGGAATATTATAGGAGTGTAAGATAATTATGCAGCCTGTAAATAATATGTAGTCTCGACTTTTCTTATAGTTTCACGCTTGTTAAAGATCACGAATAAAGAGAGTTTCTTTTATGGTACGATGTCGGTCGGACCTCCCAGTGGCTAGAATTTCAAAGTGGTCCCATTTTAGGTTGTGACCAGTTGAGATTACATGATCACCAAGAGCTGACGTGCTGTTGTTACTTATCAACGCCTTGAAGTGTTCAGATTTCCGGTCATGTAGCCTACGCTTTGTTTTATCAATGAAAATTTCTTTGCAATCCCAGCAAATAGCTTTATACATAACTTTGGAAATCAGAGATCGAGCTAATCTGTCCTTATATGGGAAAAAAGACTTGATGTTACAGGGTACTATTAAAAAACACTCTAAGGTCGATGCAAACGTAAAATTCACAAATGCAACATTTCAGCTGTCTAGCGATGACATTACTTTGTAAACCAGGTAGGGTAGGACTATGTAAATTATCCTTTTGGGTACCGTTGTTGGGCGTTTAGCATTTTGCTGTTGTCTTCTTAAAACATCATTAATACTGTAGTGATACCACACATCGTCATCAACACATCTACCGATCTTCAAGAACTCTGTATTCCATGGTTTTAGTCCACAGGAAATAAACTATACTTTTTCCGAAATAAGATGTTGTTCTTGAGGCAAAACGCCATCCAAAGCCTTAGGATATTTTCTTGGTTTTTTGAAAAAAGTCCTAAGGGAGCCTTCCTCCCACAATTTTGTCTCCAAAAACAGCCCACATACAACATAAAAGACCCATCAACTTTGTGTATTGATTATTGATTCAAAACGTTTCCAAATAAAAACGCGAATTACCTTTCTGCTATTTCGTTCCATGTACTCCACGAAGTGCACTCTGTCCATACTGTGTGACAAATAGAACTGTGTCACCCATTGGTTCGCATCCTGTCTTCCTTGCATTGCGATCCTGACGATCTTTGAAGCACCTCCAAAATCAACCTGGAGATACTGGTACCGATTGTTATATTTCGCGGACCAGGCCCCCATGTATCGTCCGCGGCGACGGCCATGAAGCCGAGCGAGGAATGGGCCATGGTTGATATCGTGAAAAGATGAGGCTGTGATCATGTGATTTTTGATACGCCCATTCTGTAATCCCATCGGCCGGTTACAAAGTGTACCTATGGAAAGAAACAGCAGAGAGAGACAATTCCTTGAATTATTTAGTCTTTTTTATCGTTTCCTTCTTTCCTGGCAATTCGATTCAATTCAATGTCTTTAAACCATCTCCGAGGTCACTGAGTCAATTTAATTGAATTTAAATGCGAAGTTGTCTTTCGTTTCGGTGACATGCCACCATTATTAAATGTGAAAATGTAGACTGATTAAAGATGAGATTGGTAACTGTGAAAATACATTGGAATACCAACTCGCACGCCTGATGGTGCATGTTCTGTTAACAACAGTAACAGAGGAGTCCTGGATACTAGAACAAATCCGGATACGTGTGAACGGGTCCTAAAAATAGCTTGATGTTGTTCTCGTAGAAATTGTCGTCGTATATTTTGAGGCCCCTCTTGAGCATACAACAAAACGAACTCACCAAGTCTGCAGCCATACAATTCAAATCTCATAGCGATGTAACTGTACCATGTCTTTGGGTGAATACGAACGTACTTCGTTTTCAGTGAAGGCCTGAACTCGTGGAAAACCACAAGGTGTCTCTCCATGTTGCCTTGGAATACCTAAAATGAAGAAAGCAATTCAGCACCAAGTCCAAATGAACCGAAAATTTGTTATACAAGGCCCGTGTAAATATTTTCCTGTGCTGAGGAAGAGGAGATGTGATTGGCTTACACGCCACCTCCTCTCCACCCCCCTCCCCCTCCCCTCGTGTATTACGCTGTAAAAGCTGATTCTAACTTTTGAGTTTGATAGTGAAATCCCAGGGTGTCGTCATTCAAATGAAAGCTACTAACCTGTCCTTTTCTGTGATGTTGTTTATTTTGCTGTACAAGAAGGTTCTAACTTTTGACACTGTGGATTCTAACATGGGACCATTCAGATGAAAGCCATTGAGCAGCAATTTCCTGTGGTGTTGTTCATTATACTATATAATGCTATTGTGACGTTTGAGTTTGCAAGTACAATCCAAAGGGTGATCATTTAAACAGAAATTCCTAAGCAAACGTTTCCTGTGGTACTGTTTGTTAGCTGGTGGCCCAAACTTGAAAGTGTGGGAGTCAAAACGTAATTGCACAACACAGCAGCACTTTATTTGTTACCGCTGGGATTCATTTGTCTGTGTGGGTTGTAAGAAATCAAATTAATTACCTTCGTCTTGGGATTTAATGTGGCTTTGGCGAAAAACCAAAGTTATTACTTTGCAAATTACAACAGCGAAGCAAGACGGAAAGCAATACAAAATAAAGGCATATGGCAAAATTATTTCCGAACCTAAAACAAAGCAAAACTTATCAAAAGAAATCATCTTTACCTTAAGTTTGTTTCCTTGTTTAACAGGGAAGAACTGTACTCCATTGTCGCCATACGAGACTGTGTAAGACTTTACCCATTGGTTGGCATCATACCGACCCTGGGTTGCGATTCTCTTTACTCTCGTAGCAACGCCCAAATAGATCTGTAACCACTGATTGGTGTTCCGGTACTTGGCAACCCAGCCTCCCCGCAAATTGCCATGGTTCCGCGCCTGTAGTCTTGCGCTCCATGGCCCGTAATACTGATTGTACATGGAACTTGCGTGAAGCATATCCCTTGTAACCCGGCCATCTCCCATTCCCAAAGGAAGGTCGCAAGGATCTTTTTAGCAGAAAACAAAAAAGGAGCATAGTAGTAAGCATACTATTGTAAAAGGGGTGAAGGAGGTCCCAGGGTACGATGTTGGAGTCCGAAAATTTCGGAGAGTTTTTATTTGAAAACGTCAAAATCTTCGAAGACTCAATGGGTGAAAACTGTGGATTTGGTTAAGAAAGATGGACGGCTCGTTTCATTACCTTGACGGCTTTGAAGTTCAAATTCCAATTAAAAACTTCGTTTTTTACTGTCGGCGATCACAGTGGCGGAGTGGGTAATTGGTTCACATCCAGCATTGTGATTGGCCGATTTCGGTCTCTTGGTAGATTTCAGTTTCGGACTGTCTGCCAGCAATCACTGCAAACATGATTGCTGGGATGAAAAATCGAAACCATGTTGTTGAAAGTTGAACTTTAGAGTGTTCTGTTCGTATTTATGAACTGGTTTGCTAAAATATAGACTGAGTAGCTGCCGGATTGTTGGTGCGAGGCAAATTAACAAGCGGCGAAGCCGCGCGGAGAATGTGGGTAGGGAGGGGTAGTACGCCCCTCCACATTCCCCGCTTGTTAATTTATTTGCCTCTCGCCACAACACATCCTCTACCCCTGAAATAACGATTATCGACAATTCTTAATTTTCTCTCATTGACTCTTATCGTCAATAGACCAATTTCGATAGATTAAAATTCAGTCCAAAACAAAAGGCATCATCTCGAGGCTCTGGGGAATAAACACTTACAAATCCTTATATTTATTCCCCAGAACCTCGAGATGATGTCTTTTGTTTAGGACTGAATTACGCTTAGCGCTTGAAAGGAATTGTGGGAAATGTATGTCTATTTTTAAAATCCGAACCCCAATGCCTAAACTCGCAGGACTCGAACCTGGGAATGTTCGATTAATAACCCTTTACCTTAACCACTTGATTACCAAATCACTAACTGCCAGAACATTATTTTTTTTAATATGTCCTTTTTTTTTCTTTTTCGCTGTAAACGTGTATTATAACCCGCTAAGGAACAAGTTTAAACAAGAGAAAATGTCGGTTACCAAACCTCAAGAGAAAGCTAACCATTTTAAACTCAAGGACTAGACTTAACAACTATTCAGCAATTATTTTATATACCGGTAATGGTATACTAATTAGAGCTGGTAAATAATCGATACAATTGTCAGCCAGTTGTCAAAGTGTGTGGTTCAAATCCCGTTAAGAAACGCAGCTTTTACTTCTTTTTCTTTTCATCTGCTACCACAAGTCCTGGGACAGAGTAACCTAAATTGACGATAACAGTCCATCCAAAGAAAATTAGGAATTGTCGATAAACGTCATTTCAGAGGCAGAGGACATGTTGCGCGCGAACAATACCGCCAGCTATGAAGGCTATTGTCGCTAATCATAATACGACTTCCAGAAATAACACCACAAATTTTGCGAGAGAAAAACGTCCCTCACCTGCTCGGCAACCATACAGTTCCACTCTCATACAAATATGACTTGACCATGATTTTGGGTGAATACGAACAAAACGCGCCAGTAGTGGTGGGTTGATAGCGTGCGTGACGATAGAGTTTCGGTCACGGTTTCCTATGAAGTACTGCAAAGACACATCAATCACTATTAAAATTATTATTCCTTCTTTAGTAATGTTAATAGCGATACATATTAGCGCATAATCCAATTTATTGGCGGGTGTAATTTTTATTTGCTTAGCGATAACTTTTGTTTTTCACGCTTTTGGGCGTGACAGAAACTATCGTAATAACTGCGTGACACCCGCTAACCTTAACATCGCCAAGGCAGAAAATATTCAACCCGTGTAGAATAGTAGACACTTTAAACACAAAAAATTCGATTAAACCAAATGCAAGGGGATCTGTTTTTAATGATGCATGATAAAATGGATCGATTGTAAAACTACACTCCAAGGAAAGCCTTCCAAGGCCTTGTGTGATGAAGATCGGTCTTTCAGAACAATGCTGTCACACAACTAGCAAGAAGATTATTCACTGATTATTGCTAACTCTCTGGTGAGCAGACGACCTTGACGAAGCCAAGAGCATTCCTAGGTATTTCCCACAAACACTTCGCACAGTTTGTGTCTGAAAGAAGTTTGTAGTGCACGATCTGGCAACAGCAATTGTCAAGTCGCTCTGATCAACAAACACATTTTTCGACAAGTACGAGGCAATCGGATCAAAAACCCCGCAAATACAATACCTTAAAATCACTGTAAAATGCCAAAAGGCTCATTTTCATTTAAAAACATAAACAAAAGCCTTAGCAGGCCTTGAAAGAAAGGGTTAATTAAAGTTAGCCTCTGATCAGTTCACACGGTCAAAAAATACGGTTGATTTGTTAAATATATGAACTCACCGTTCGTGTAAAATTACATATTTCTGGGCTGGTCGGTGATAAGGTGAACACGATTTATGCGACAGTTTTTTCGATGTTTTGCAGCGTTAGCAAGCAAAGATTTAGTCGACAGAGCATCAGAACTACAGATTTGAACGTTCCCGCTAAAGCAATATCACGTGACAAAAAACGTCACGAAACAGTCATTTGCGTTATGCCTGCAACATGCGGGAAAAATATGATAAGAAAGTTAACGCAATAAATGATCTTCCTAAAAATGTATTCCAATATCAAAAAGAAAACAAAGCAGTCTAGTCCTAAGCTTTACAACAAATGAGAAATAATTCAATCCAACTCTCCAACTGCGTTAAATCTAATCCAGGAATCGTTCGAATCATCTATTTCACACATGAATATCTTATATTTTTTATCCGAGTTGCGTATATCGTGTCCATCACGTCTGCTAGAACAGTTTTTTGTTATCTTCATGTTTGACAGTTTGTTCATAAATGACACTGTGCACCCAACTTTTCAAAATTTTGACTCAGTCATGCGCAGCAAACTAAGGTGCTGGTTGGACAGGCATCTATTAAGACAATGCGTCACACCATATGATGTCACACAACAATCTGCAAAATTCGGTCACGAAGACAAAACGAAATTCGCACACATTTGATGTATTCGGTGCACATCAACTCGCAAAAAAGTGTTCTTCACAAAATCTCAGCCTTTGGCATCATCGTGGCATAAACCAAATATTCTTAAAATAGAAAAGGATTCATAAAATAGTTGCATATTAGTTAAAACGATTTTGAGTAAACGTTGAAGAAACCGGGCGACCTTAATTAAGATGGCGATTTTCTCCCTTATCTTTTAAGGTAATATATTACTTTGAGGTAATGACATTAAACGTTTTCAGGTTGTTAAAAAGTATCCAAATGTACGAACTGATACTTCTTTGTTACATTCCTCATTCAAAATTACTCTGATCAGATGACGAATACCCGTAGGATTGTCGTCTATGTTTGCTTGTGAGGGGAAAACAACAGTCCAAGAAGGTGGACAGTGCCAAATCGAAAGACGGTAGGACATACTATGTTGCAGGCAATCTTTTCAAAGAGCATTAAAAGCAAGGTGAACACACCGTAACACCCAAATTTTTGTTAAGCGGTGTTTAAAATTCAAGAAAGACAGTAAAAATGCAACGCTTTCCAAGGATCAATTTGAGCTCTTGTTAGTCCTTTTTAGCAATCATCAACAAACATGTCAGTGCGACATGGTATCAATCGATACACTCGGTTTTGTTTACTGACCATATAAGGTAAACTGCCTGGCCCGGGTTGCTCGAAACATGGTTAGCGCTAACCAGCGTTAAATACCATGGAAACCTAAAGGTTTTGATACTTTTAACAAATGGTTAGGGCTAACCATGCTTCGAACAACCGGTCCCAGAATTTCAGAGATTTAAAATCGCCATTTTTAACGCAGACTTCTCCAACTTTTGAATCGAGTATTTCGAACAATAAACGTTTTTACAACTGAAATTATAATTTCGCGTCCAACTCACTGTTACCATAGTTAATCTAGGCACTGGTTATGAAACCCTGGGAATTTCAAAAGCAGGAAAAATACAGTCGCAATTAGATGTTGAACCGACCGTAACCCTGCACAATCTTTTGTTTTTGGTTCGCAAGTTAATTTCGAATAAATTAGTCGAAGCTTTTGATTGGTTATCCTGCCGAAAAAAGCGTGTTTTTGTCGGGTTTTGTGCAGGGTCAAGGCCGAAAAAGCGAACAAAAACATGAAACAAAGAAACTTGTCGAGTTTCATAACCAGCCTACACTATTAACTATGCTGTTACGAGACAGAGATACGTGGAATGCAGTCTCATGTCTGCATGGCTCAAAAGAATGAAAATTCTCCTGTTCAAATTTGTCTCTCTCTTCTAAGAAGTTGCTCGGTATCTTCAGCTTACAGACAAGGAATTCACTTATGTCCAGATATATGCAAGTGATAGTTCCTTTTCGAATTATAGTATTAACGGTGAATACAAACACCAATGACACATTGATACAGGGTTAGTTTCGAACTCAGTAAAATAATCACAAAAACCGGCGGGAAGGTGAATGAAATTTAAAAAATTAAATAAACAATAGACAGAGTTGTAAACAGGTCATCTTCTCGCTGGAATTTGTGAATATGTTTACTTCGGATGGAGGCTAACCCTATAAAAATGCGCACTCAGTTCTTTTATTCAGCGGTCATACACCTTATTCCAAAATGGCCGCCATTTTAGTATTCTTTTGTTTCATTGTAAACTGGCTATTTTGGCCTCGCTTTCAAACATAAAATTCAACCTTGAACGAGGCCAACAGGGCCACTTTGCAATCAAACAAAAGAATACTAAAATGGCGGCCATTTTGGAATAGGGTGTATGGCGAAGTCGAAACTGGACTATTAGATGCACGGCCAATTTTGACATCCAGCACGAAGTTAGCGTTATTTAAGCTTAGGGTAAATGCAACTGTTTATCCTCACTTGAGGAGCAGCGGCATCTAAGGGACACATTGTGAGGTC
>NC_090878.1:36233877-36238877 GCF_036669935.1 Montipora foliosa
ATTTGAATTATCGCCGGTGATTCGTGACATATACAATGCCTCAATTGTTCAGGGCCACATTCCATCGCTACTAAAAGAATCTTTAGTCAATTCTATCCCGAAATGCATCCCACCAAAGACTGTGGAGAATGATTTACGACCAAACCAAACTAACAACCTTCCCAACTAAGCAAGGTTTTTGAAGGATTCAACTTAGCTTCACGTCCCTGTTCAAGAAAGTACTCGGAAGTCTTAACCAGAAGCAATTTGCAGTAGCAGGTCAGTCGACAACACAAGGTCTTGTTTACGTCCTGCACACCATCCTAGAATCTCTGGACAGGGGTGAATACTACGTGAGGATATTCTATACAGACTTCAGTAAAGGTTTTGACCTTGTTGACCAACAGGCTCTTAAAAAAGATCTCCGTAGGCTAGACGTTCATGAAGCACTCATTCGATGGATTGGCGCCTTTCTTGTAAACGGTACCCAAAGAGTAAAGATCGATAAATGAGTTTCATCTGCGGTTTCACCACGTGGTGGAATTTCACAAGGCACAAAACTGGCACCCCTCCTATTTGCAATTTTGGTTAATCGTTTAATAGATGATTGGAATTATCGTATGAGAAACTCAGTTAAGTTACCTACCGATCATTGCTGGCGACATTAATACCTATGCTTTCCAGCGTAGAATGACATTAAATGCCAAGAAGTGTAAGGAAATGTTTGTCGACTTTCCTAAATGAAAAATCAACTTGCCTAAGCCCTCTAGTTGTTGGCGGTACTGTTATTGAAAGTGTTACTGTCTTCAAGCTACTTGGAGTTTACATCTCAAGTGACTTGAGTTGGAATGCCCACTGCGAATATCTGTATGTCAAAGCTATTAAAAGTTTATATGGTCCAAGGGTACTCAAAAAAAGTGGCCTCGCTTTAGCCGATCTGGTCTCTGTCTATTGCAGCGTCATCAGAGCTGTACTTGAATATGGTTCGCCTGCATGGGTAGCACTACCAAAGTACCTCAGCGATCTTATATAGTCCGTCCAGAAAAAGGCTTTAAAGATCATCTACCCTGATGCCTCATATGAATTTGCCCTTGGCCTTGCGCAACTTGACTCCTTATATAGTCGCAGAGAAGAGTCATGTAGGAAATTTATAGCAAAATGCAAAAAGGACGGCGGCCTTCTTATGAACATTCTTCGGCGCCCTATAATTAACGAACACAATTATATCTTGAAATCTGGTAACCAATTTTGTCACCATGAAATATTAGGAAATATAAACTCATGTATAATTAGTATATTTAAACTTTCTTAATGTAATCACTTATGTAATTTGTTATAAATTTATTCCTATTTATGTGTATTTATTGCCGACAATCCTGTATTCAGTTTTTACTGCAATAGGTGATTATTAAACGATTGATTGATTGATTGATTGATTGATTGATTGATAGAAAACTGAGAAAACGTAGTCACGCTCACAACAAAATATCCTTCAAATACGCTTGCAAAATTCGGCATTAACTTCGTGTGAATTGCCTTGCAAACAAAACATTCTCAACAAAGGAAGAGCTCATGACCGAAAAACAGGAGAATTGAATACACTGAACACCAAGGCGCAAAGGGTTTTGAAATCCCAGAGTATTTATGGAACGAGTAATTTAAGACGGGGCCGATGGTTAATAGACCTTTCCAGCGACTCTGCAACGAACGGTTCCACACCCTTACATCTAATGCACAACGTCAACTCTGATTTAGGATCAAGGGAAATACAACCTTGCCACAACAAAACGGAAATGACGTCTTACCATAACAGCCGTAAAATTCAGCCCTTAGAGAAATCCAGCTGTTCCAGGATTTGGGATGTATTCGAACATAGACAGCGCTGAATGGTTTGGTGAAGTCATGCTGGACAATCGTGTGTCTGTCACTGTTTCCTACAAAAAGCTGATTGAGAGAAGGATGTTAAAATAGGGTTTTAGTAGTAGATGCTTAACAGGGTTGAATCTATTATTTATTTCGATGTATTTTTAAGCAGCGAAATTCACGTGTCTATAAGAGAAAATTTTTTAAATTGCGAGGATCATTTCTCAGTTTCGTCTTTAACCCGCACATCAAAGATAAACATAAACAGATAACAGTATTCAGGAGATCAATTTTGGAGTCGAAATGCGCTTTCTCCGATTTCAAATCCCGCTCTGACAACTGGCTGAACTTGTCTTTGTGGTAGCTCCCGGATAATTTTGTAGGTAGCCAGCTTATAGCCCCCACCCCCCTCCCCCCCAACCCCGGGGAAAGACTGGGTAGAGGTGTGTGGTCCGCTTCCTGAAACCCTTACACTATTTCAGACCAAAATCTGCGATTTCAGACCTGACCAAAACTTTTATACCCTATTCCAAACCTATTTTCAGACCTATTTCAGCTGTTACATGGTTGGAGTAATAATATTTGAGAAGGGCTTTTCTTGGTGGTCTTATCGCCTAATGGTGAAAAAGTAGCTTCTTCCAAAAACATACCCATTTCAAGACTTGAGTGTACAAATCATACCTCATTTCAGACCAGAATGGCTAAAAAACCATGCCCTTCGGGGCGGCACATACCGAAATAGCACGTATAAGGGGGGTGTATTGCCTCCTACTAGTTGAAGAGTTTTCAAGCTTTAGCATTTAGAAGAACCATAATCAATGCTACGGTGTTACCACTAAGTGATCGATGTTACCATCGCTAAACAAGTAATATTTTCCCCTGACCTTTGCACCACGTCCTTCTGTGTAATAACGGAAGTTCGTAGAGTCCGGGCTGTAGTACAACGTATACGTTTTCACCCAGTAGTTCGCGTTCTGTCTTCCTTGAGTTGCTATCCCCGTTACTTTGACAACCGACACGAAGTTCACTTGGAACCATTGGTTTACGTTATTGGTACGCGCTCCCCAAGAATAGATACTGTTTATCCTACCGTACCATGGCGAATAGTACGTATTGTAGTAAGTCGACGCTGTTAAAGCACCGTCTGTGATACGCTTGTCTTCTAAACCAAGAGGAAGGAAACAGCTGCCTGCAAAATAACAAGTCAAGTCATATCTCACTTATTGGTTTGCGACGCGCCAGTCGTAAGTCCTTAAAATTCAAGTGATCGCTTTTACACATGTAACTTCGAGAACTCAAAAACCCTGCAAAAGCTGGAGATACGGGACAAGAACTGTTTAAAAAATCTATAAATGAAAAATTTGCTCTAAGCAGGAGATCGTCATACAAAGAAAAGTTGCCAAGTTAAGTAATAATTTTTATTACAAGTACCTTGTGAGCATCCATAAAACTCCACCCTCATGGCAATATGTCGGTACCAACCACTTGGATGAACACGGACGAAGCGAGCTTTAATTCGTGGAAATAATCGATGTTGCACAATGCTGTTTTGATCCTTGTTTCCTGGAAACGTCTGTTGAAAAAGGGTAATAGCGTGATCGACCACTTTCATCTTCAAAATGGGTTTGTCACTGTAGCTCAACTCTTCTTTTTTTTTTTGAGGGGGGGGGGGACAAAGCGGAATAGAATAGTAACTATAGCGGCTTGGACTTGGTCTAGCCTGTTATTTAATACAGCGGGTTTCAATAACCATTTTAACTACAGAGTTTTTTTAATGTAAGTTTTTTTGAGTACAAGAAATGCTTTTCTCCCTTTCTCATGTCATCTCGACACTATTTTCGACACGAGGGTTGCCCAAGATCTGACTGACTTAAACGCAGTCTAGGCAAGCATAGGTTGAAATCTGCTGTTTTGCATTTTTGCCTTTTGACGTTTTACGTAAAGGCGGAGGTAAATCTCTCTCAGTGTTGATTTTCTGTGACAAATAACGACTGTGATCTCGACTGCGACCTACTTAACGCCACAGAAGTCTCTAGTTAGATAATTTCAATCTACGTACCTTTCGAGCGCTGTTTATTTTATATTCGGCAAAATGTGCTCCATCCACACTGGATGACAAGTAGACCTGGGTAACCCATTGACCGTAGTCTTGGCGCCCCTGCATAGCGAACTTCACCACACGCATTGCGCGGATAAGATCAACCTGCAGCCACTGGTAATGAGTGTTATGGCGTGCAATCCAGGCTCCTACTTGCGACCCTCGTCGACGAAGATGAAGTCTTCCATTCCAGGGAAGAGTGTTTTTATCCCAGACCGAGGATGCTGAAATCTGTTGGGATTTTATGCGTCCATTTTGCATGCCGAGGGGCTGGTTGCAGCGTTTTCCTGAAATTGTGCAAGTCAACACTATCATCGATTATCGTCATGAGGCTAAATATAATTTAGGCAAAGTTAATGTGGGGAATCCAGGGAGGTTTACAGGGGCATTGCAATGTGCTCTAGCTTGAGTTGCTTTTTGCGCTTGCTTTTCCCTCCCTCCCTCCCTCCCCCCCCCCACCCCCCCCCCCATACTTTGTGTTAAGTACACATTCTACACACTGTTTTTTTCTCAGTAATGTTGATGGACTTTATGGCACCTCCCCTCCAAGAAATTGCGTAGTGTTTTAATTCATAGCTAATATAGAGAGATTTAGCAACTTGCGCGTTTACGTGAAACAGCAAAAGACAAGCTGCTGCTTGTCATAAAAGCACGAAAATCCTCTAATTCGAACTTAAGAGTTTGATATCTGTAGATAATAGGCAAGAAATAAGTTAAAATCAAACAAAGTAGTTTGCTTTTTTTGGAAAATCGCAAATTTCAGCCCGAAGTTTGCCGTTTGCAGTAAACGCGATGATAAATTTCTCTTAGAGCAGTTTTCAAATGACTATCGAAAGTAATAACACGATTGAAATTGCCACGTTTAGTGATTGGTTTAAAAACCTCGCGCCAGTTTATCAACCAATGAGAAGGAAAACCAAGACCAATCGAGTCTACTTGCACGCGCGATTTTTCCCGCGCTTTGAGCATGTTACACGGCATTGCTACAAATTTGGATTGGTCCATTGCGCTGATTCCACTTGCTGTGATTGGCCGAAGTAATTACTTTGGTATTTGTTTA
>NC_090878.1:36243877-36263877 GCF_036669935.1 Montipora foliosa
CCTCTACGAACAGGAGAAATAAGACTACTCCTTCCTTCCGCTAGCCTACAGGTCACCTGTGGGCAGGGTGTAGTACCTGTTGAGCCCCCCGATCAGGGTTACGTGAAGTCATGGGAGCGGGTAGTGGATGTTTTTTAAGGAGGCACGCGGTTCTCATATACACAGTGTTGGCTCCCCAAACTGGCACCAGGCATAGGATCCTTATACCTTGGACACTGGCTGGGGCTACCTATGTTGTAAAGATACCGCCTAGGAAGGAACTTGAGACTAGGGACCCTACATTCCGAAACAACCAGTCCCAACAATGTGAGACCGTCGTAAAAAAGGTTGCTGTTATTCATCGTGGTGAAGTACAATAATAATAAAGTATTCTCGTTTGTCTCACAATGTGGTCAGTTGTGATGTAGACATCTACATCACAAGTGACCACAAGGAGAATACGTTATTATTAATCTGAGACTGTGCGGTCGAAGATGCGACGCCTATTAGGATAAGCATTTAGAGAGAGAGACCCTAGCTCTTCTCGCCAATTCAACAAGCTACTCTAACTAACACTTATCTTATTGCTGGAAAAAGTTAGAATCAAAGTCGGGTTGGGGTCAGGGAATCTAATTATTTGCATTTCTGGACATAAGTGCATGCAGATCAGAGAATCAGTGACAACATTGCACAAAGAAATGGATTGTATAGGATACCTTAACAGCATTCCACCAATGCCTGACTATGGCGAAGTATATTCCATCCAAGCTGAACTTCACATAATAGGCAGTAACCCAGTAGGCTCCATCTTGTCTTCCTTGAGTCGCGATGCCGGTGATCCTCATGGCGCGTCCGAGATCAACTTGAATCCACTGGTTGTGATTTGTGTCTTTGCTGATCCACGAGCGGACGCCATGGAGCCTTGCAAACCACGGTGCGAAATTGTTGTTGAGGAAAGAGGATACAGTGATGGCGGAGTTCTTGAGTTTTTTATTTTGAAGGCCAACAGGATTGTTATAGAAGCGATCTGGTTCGGGAATAGAAGGATTCGGTGCATTTTAAGTTTCGGCTAACGATGTACAACGCGTACCTCAAAGCTAGTTAAGCGGGATATTGCATTTAACTCGGCTTCAGTGTCACTACAAAAACCGATGGTTTGTTACTGTATCTACCCCAGCTCGGGGAAATTCTTCCTTAGAACAACTGGCTTTCAGCAATGACCTAGCAACTTTTCGGATGAGAATTTAACAAAAAAAACCAGTTTCTACGGGCGAAAAGATTGCGACGTCTACGAAAACGTCATGGCTTTGCACCATCGTGAGTCTTTCGCGATTATTCCATCCTGTTTACGTCGTAAAAAGTGGACGACAGGACGGTTGTCTCTACTAGACTTTTACACTAATCGTCTATAATAGTAAAAAGATACTTAGCGATAGAGTGACTTTTATATGACTTTGAAAAATAAACGTAAAAACAGAACGTCAACAAAAATGCAACACATTTAATTGGTTTATTGAACGAAAACAAACGACAGCGACTTTTCATTGGCTTAGCGAACGCGGATGCAAACAACGTCATCCCTCTATGGAACTTTCTCGAAAGCGATCGGCATTTCGCTTCGACGTCATTTGAAATGCAGTAATTTGATTGGGCAATCGAACTGTTTACTGCCTATATTGGGAATTTCCTTGCCGGGATATAGGAGAAGCTTTGTTTTAATGTTGCCAAACGATGGTACGTGAAACAAAATGCGAACACTTTTTTCAAAGTCATAGGAAAGTCGCTCTCTATGAATGTGGTAAGTGTCAAGACAAGTTAAAAAGGAAAACAGCTCACTTTCAGTTGCCGTCCGTGGCTCTAAAACGTCTCGTGCTTTAAGTGCTACTATGATCAAATCATCACTTCCTTTCAATTTTTCTGCAAATTTTTAAAGTGTGTTTGCTTAACACCTGACTGGAAAATTTTGAGCTTTGATTTTTGTCAAAGGCTGTTTACTTTGTAAGTTTTCGATTTCACGAACCGCCATTACTCGCGCTCCAAACTGACCAATTGGACCTCAGAGGGCTGGATATAGGGAAGTGACGTCATTTACTCACAACCTTATATTTCAGAGCGTAAACGCAGCTTCTTATATACGCAAAACACCAGTTTAAAAGTCTGAAAGCCCGAAACTCCCGAGCCGTATATTAATTCATCCGCGCACACATGCATTGTATTCTTAAACTTTTGAGTCTTTGATGTCATGTTCTCCTCGATCCAGCTCTCTCAATATTTCAAAGTTAGTAATGGTGGACCATTAAACATGTAAATTCCAGTTAAAATAAACAGGTGTCTTTTTGAAATCAAGGCTTCAAACTTGGGTCACTTATTGTTTAGTTAACATAGTTTTGAAATCCAAAGAAAAATAAAAATTGATGTTTTGGTCATACTAGCACTTTAAGCTCCCATAGTGCTATCTCCTTGATGCCAAAGGGTCGTAGATGTCAATTAAAAGTCCCTGGTGAGCTGGAATTGGACACGACGGTTGATTTCACCAAGTGAGTTTTGTTCGGCTAAACGCGGACAACAATTCAAAGAGGACGGTAAGCTAGAGGACCGGCCTGAGCGAATACATTACGAGGTTTCAGCAAAAACAGCGGCAACGTACACGAACACTACGCTTCAGAAGAAGCTCTCATAAGAATTTTGCGATTAGTCCATCTTGTTGTTCACGTTGGACAAAACGAGCGAACTGACATATAAATGGAATTTTTACGGACGGTTTTTTTAAAAAGGTAGAAAATGAACGGTTCATTGTTATATGCTCACGTCGTTCCGTCAAAAGCTATTTTACGTTGTCATTTTGAGGAATACGTCAAAGAATGTTCTAACACGCGTGCCGCACGTGCAGCACGACTACGTTTACCTCTTTTAACCAATGATATTCTTGTTTTGTGACGGTCGTTATCGTAGCCGTCGTCGTTCCTTAAACGCCCTATAGAGTGTTTTCATCCACGTGATCAGTAACCATGTTTTTCGACCGAACAAAAGAAACCGTTTGCATGATAACAGAGCTCAATTCCCGGAGGATTAGTTGCGGAAACCAACATGGCCATCGTTCCTTTGTTTAGGGACAACCAACATGGCCGCCATGACGTCACTTATAAACACTATTTACTAACCTCCTCCGTAGTAACACCCATATAGCTCTATTCTCATTGCAATGTAGGTACGGTACCCTTTAGGATTAAATCGGACAAACTTGGCCCTGATCGGTGGAGTGAGGTCGTGCTTCACGATGGTGTAACGATTGTAGTTTCCGCTAAACAACTGAGAGAAACAAAAAGAAGAAGAAAAAGCTCATAAAATTAGAACATTTTCCGGTATTAAGCCCCATGCAAACGGACGCAACAACTCCCAACATTGTAAGGACGTGCAGTGTTTTATGGGAAGGGTACGTGCATGGCTATCTCCACGGAAACCATCTGTAATGCGCGTGCGTGACCCCAACAATGTTGGAACAGAGCATTCTCATCACCAGAGCCTTGGATCGACGCAAGGCTCTGGGAAACTCTATGTAGGAGAACATGCGCCGTAGGGTTCTTGTAGCCAAAAATTGGCTATTTGAACCTTACGGCGCCTGCTCACTCCTCGTGATAGCATGAATGCACCAATTAGAGACGTTTTTGATTGTTCTTCACGAAAACCAATGAGAAGACAGTTTGTTTCAGGGTTCCCCAGAACACTTCTCTCTCTCTCTCTCAGTCGAGAGAAGAGTTCTGGGGTCGAGATTGGGAAGAGAGCTGTTCAAACGGATCCAGCATTGTTGCGCTACGCTTCGGTGATCACGGAACAAAAGAAATGTTGGGAGATGTTGGCTCAAAAGTTTGACCAGTTTCAAACTTCGCGCAACAACTCCCAACAACTAATGTGTTTAGTGCACGGTTAAGGAAAAAAAAGAGAACAAAAACCTACAACAAGTCGAGTTTCATAACCTTTCCCGTCTATTAACTATGAAAAATCTCGTTAAATCAGGCTATTAAATGGGTCAATAACAAAACAACTATACAAGCTATTGTTTGTGATGTGAATGTTATAAGGATAGCTTTATAGCCCCTCATCATTACTTGAAACACGGTCAGCCAAAGGTCTGCAATATTGAAGGAGACCCAGATGGCCTTGTAATTTCGTGCTACATAATAAGGAATCTAAGATCTAAGAAGACGTAGTCGTAGGAAACGTCACCTTAAAATATATAGAGGATATTACACGGCGACAAGAAGATATGAATTTTATGTTTGAGCGGCAAGAACAATATCTAATACCTTTCCTTTTTTAACCAATAAACCACTTTCATAAATGGCGACCACCTTTACATTCTTTTGTAGCGGAGTTCCGCGCGCGCCGCACCACAGTTAAGAAAATATGGTAACCCATCGATGCGACGAAATTTGGTTTTATAGCCATGACGTCATGACCGTCCGTACGTACGTATGTACGTCCGTCCACCCCTCCATGTATGCCAATGTGACCAGTATCATGCTAGTTTACAGCATACATCTTTGATATTGAAAATCCATGTTTTGATCAATTGACACCTCTCGAAACAAGGTATCCGCCTACCAGTATCACGTGACCATATCGCGGGCTCAAGCTTAGAGCTCACATAAGAATATTTTATTTGGTCGCCATCATGAAAGAGGTCTATGATACTCATTTTTGTGGCATTGTCGTTGCCGTACCCCATCGTCGTTTCTTAAACTCCCTAATGCTTCCTATGATGAGCAAAGTCGACTAATACTGAGTGACTGAAATACAGCTAGTAAGCCTTGCAGTATCGTGTCCTGGAATTGAGGCCTGGGAAACCAATGGTCACCAATATTGAAAGACATCTAGCCTTCGGTGTTATGTCAAACAGCGATCTCTTAATCACGAAGGTCTGTAAGGGTAAAGAACTTTAACTGAAATGTCGTATTTTTTGTGCTCTTTCTGTAGTGCCTAAAATTTATTCCAGTAAAAATTTACAAATGACAGTAAGCAATACACAAGTCAATACCTTATTCCTTCCGTATTCAAGATACGCTTTAAACGTTTTTCCATCCATACTGTGGGATACAGCATACGTTGTAACCCATTGGTAGGCATCGTACCGACCCTGTGTAGCCACGCCTGTTATTTTGGCCGGGTGAGCCAATTCCACTTGAAGCCACTGATTGGTGTTCCTGTGTTTTGCTACCCAGGCACCTGATCGGCTGTGTCCTGACGGCCAGTTAAGTAGTGCGC
This sequence comes from Montipora foliosa, assembly GCF_036669935.1. Classification (NCBI taxonomy): domain Eukaryota; kingdom Metazoa; phylum Cnidaria; class Anthozoa; order Scleractinia; family Acroporidae; genus Montipora; species Montipora foliosa. Next base: position 36,249,119 of record NC_090878.1, read on the forward strand.
GATCTGGGCCATGGTTGTAGTTGACGTAAGAAGAAGCCGTGAGAGCACCGCTGTCGATGCGAAAGTCTTCTAAACCAAGTGGCATCTTGCATTTGTCTTGAAAGAAATTGCACAGACGTTAAATGTGCACGTATTCTTCGAATATTTTTCAAAGAGCTTTTTGATCTTGTTGATCATAATGTGGTGACGCGCGAACTCGATTTTTTTTGACAGCGAAAATTGAAGCCCGGGTTTGTATTTAATCTTGGGTTAGCGTCAATCTGCTTTTGGATAACTGGGCCGTGGCTTACTTCTTGCCAGTTAGAGACTCTAAAAGATTTTAGGGCTTTGTTTCATTGGTTTCACACGTCTGTTAAGTACGTATTGCATGTAAATCTTCATCCAATGGCAGACACTACAGCCTAGTCAATAGTTACTTGCTAGTGAGCGTTTTCGCGCCACATCCTCGCCCAATAGGAGAGGAGAAAGCCAAGTCTACAGTGACTTGCTCGTATGCGTTTTCCGGCGCTTTTCCTCCGGCTCATACATTTGTTTCACGTCATGCCTGACTGATTTGATTGTCTGCATATATGATTCGTTTTATTCTGTGAGTCAAGAATTAACCTAGCATGAACAATCAAGCCGGTTCATGGGTTACCTATATCGTAAAACTTGGACATATTTTAGAACGCCATGCAATTATCTCCGCGGAATACCGGAGAAAGGTCAGTCCAAATAACGTCTACTTTTCTGATTCTAATCTCGATGCTCAAGAGCTAGACAAACTTCCATTGAATAATGGCTATTTTTGTATACGAGGCCTCATTCAACAAACACCGTCTTGAGATGCCACTGTCAAGATATCGATGGCCACAATCAGTTGTGTGTTAGCACTTTACCGACGAAAGCGTACAAAAGAGAAATCTGCGGAATCCTTTTTAAAATATTGATAAGCGAAAATGACTATATTGAAACGTCTACAATTGTAGAGAAAGTAGGATTAGTCAAATAGTAACAATTGTTTTTTCATTTTTAACTACCCTGCTATGTGCTGCTATCTGCTGTCGTTCATATATTCTGTTCCCTCAGTCGTTTGTTTATTAATTCTTTCACTTGTATCTTTCTTCCGGTTTTCTTTGTATTTACAATTCATCCTTAAGTAAACTGTAAGTCCGGCCAGCCTAGATTAGCTGATGCTACTCTAAATTTTTGTATCAACAAAGTAAATGTTGTTGTTGTCACTGTTGTTGACAGAATAGGACAGGCCACATATAATAATGTTCATATACTTAAACTGCGGAAAGTTAAATACATGAGAGTTGTAGATCAGCGCAGTTAATCAGCAACTCATCACAAGTGACCAGGGGCCTATTTCTCGAAAGTCTCGAAAACTTTTCGGGCCCGAAAAGCCGCTTTGTGAACCTGCCAACCACTTGTTCAGGAAAGCCGCGCTTTTAACATGTTTCCAAGGTAACAAAGACCGACAGAGGGAATTGTGACACGCGAAAATGGCCCGTAAAGTTTCGGGATTTTCGAAAAACGAGTTTCAGTTCCCCCTTTCCTTTGATATTTCAGTTTGTAGAGCAAGTGCATGCGCAATAACATGGTCATTGGTTCGAGCCCCCTTCACTGAGCCTGTAAATGCTCAGGCTTTCTTCGCAACTGTTTTATTTGCTGAGTAACTGCGATGATATCAAATCTTTCGTGTATGAGTCTTTTTAGAATTTTTTTTCCCGCGGCACCGTTAGCATGTTAAGTAGATCAAACATAAAACATTTATGACTACGTACCAGTCCGACATCCATAAAACTCCACTCGCATGGCAATAACACTGTACCAGCTGTAAGGTACAACACGAATGAAGCGTCCTCTGATATGGGGCGATAACGGGTGTGATACCTCGGTGTTTTGATCCGAATTGCCAGGAAAATACTGTAGCAGGTTTGAAATGAAACAAATGGTAAGTTTGTCTAGAAGGTTCAAGGTTGATTGACTGACTTTAGGTCGATCGATCGATTGATCGATGGATCTATCTACTGACTGACAAAGTGTTTGGTGTAACGTTGAAAACGTGGTCAATTCTTCATCATAGCTGGCAGAAGCCCATAACCCACAAGTGTAGATCTCTCTCAGATGGCCTTCGCCCATCGGTTTACCGCATTATTTCAAATTTAGAACACGGGTCCTGCTAAATTATGGCCACAACGCCTCGGATTGGTCTGGAACCATGTAGCCGCAAAAGAGAGTTGCACGTGCTTCATGCACGATCACTGATAGTGCAAGAAACAAAATACCGCCACGTTTTTCTACCGAAAAATCTAAGTAGTAGCCGCCCTAAAAATTGATGATAAAGAAAAGAGATGGGCCGCATTTCATCGTAGATCGACACCTCTGGGTTATGGAGTTCTGGAGCTGCCTGGAGAGCCGTGGCTTTTAGGGAGGTCTTTCAAATTTTATCCGGAGAGAACACAAGCTACTTTTATAACCAAAACTCAAATGGTAAACTTGTTCAAATATGCTTGAAACAGCTAAAAACTACAACACACGAAATTCTGAAAAGGGTGCATTACCTTAGTGGTAAATTTCTCTTTGTAATCCACGAAGTGAATTCCATCCAATGAAGATCGTAAGGAGTACTTTGTGACCCACTGTCTAGAATCTTCTCTTCCCTGGGTTGTAATTCTAACAATTAAAGCTGCTCCTCCAAAGTCAACCTGTAAAAAAGATGTTAAAGAAAACAGTGAGGAAAAATGAAACAACTCAACGTTTAATATTTGTGGCTTTGTGCTTACAGGAACCTCATTGCCTTTTTCACAAATAAGCGAAGATTAACCCGAGGGATTCCTCGTTGACGAGTAAAATCGTCTGGCGTTAGACAGAGTAAAATCTATAAGTGTCGATTGGCATTTATGGCGGTGAAAGGGTTATATAACAACATTTCCTGTAAGAAAGTGACGTCACTCAGCGAGACAACGATTCAAGGACCCTTTTGCGAGACCTGAGGTCCTTAGAACGATCTGTTTGCATTTGTTGCCAGCTTGGAGGTTCAGGAATCTGAGCCATGAACCACATTCTTAGCGAGTGTTGGAAGGAAAAGAGCTCTCACCAATGAGCTAACATTGCTCCTCCGTCGGCTAGAGGTTCGGTTTCAGGTTTGGAGCAAACGGCAAACGCTAAACAGAAATTTGGCCTTTACAAAAAAATACGCTTTTGGATTGAAGTTACTTCTTGAACGTTAATCACAGATACCGAAAAAGCCGTAAACAAAGTGACAGGCATCCAAGTCTCTATAATTATTCAGGACTTGATTTTGCAAACGTAAAAATAAGTTTTGTTGGCACTAGCTGTACCTGTAAAAACTGATACCGGTTATTTGTTCGTGCCCTCCAAGCACCCATATACCGGCCACTCTTTTTGAGATGTAGCCGGGCTCGAAAAGCAGCATGGTACTTGTCCCATTGTGAAGAAGCAGTCATTCTTGTGTTTGGTAGTCGTCCATTTTGCAACCCCATCGGTCGGTTACACAAAGGACCTGAACACAAAGAAGAAAAGGAATGTCAAAGTGTGTTCGATAAGATAATCTTGACAAAGACATTACAAACTGGGCTTATACCCCATCTTCACCAACAAGACACGTTTCATTAACCTGGGTTTAACAAAATGAAAATCAGTCACGTACAGAAAAAGCGTAGGACTGGCTTTTACATGAGATTCAGATGAGTTTCAATACATGCTTTGATTTGTGTTAGATGTGTAGTCGACAAGGATCAGAATACATGATTTAAAAAGAAATCAATTTGAAACTGTATTTAACTAAACATGTTCAAAACATGGTTGGTGTGAACAGGGCATCAGTTGGTTCGGATCAAGATAAGACGAGCCAAGACCGGCTTCTCAATATCTTCTCTATCCAAGCTTGGAAAAAGATAAGAGAGCAGATTTTAAACTCACCGTGTCTGCATCCATATAACTCCATCCTCAATGCTATATAACCGTTCCAACTTTTTGGATAAAGTCGAACATACCGTGCCTTGAACGGTACCCTGAAGCGGTGCAACACGACAACATGTCTTTCACTATTTCCACTAAAGACCTAAAATGTACCAATGGTCAATTAGTTGTCAAAATAGTAGTCAAATCCTTGACTTCAAAAAATGTTCTGAGTCGTATTATATACAGTTTCTAGAAAACCAGTATCGTATGAGTAAGGATGACTTGAAAGGCTTAGCTTGACTTCTGCGGACACGAAAGGACTTGAGTTAACAGGAAACCACTTGCATGACATGACATGACATGACATGACATGACATGACATGATATCACGTGAAACGAAATAACACGTCGCAACTTTACTTTTCTTGATTTAAAATAGCTTAAGGTTACTTGATTTGGCACACTCTAGTTTATAGAGTATGACATTCTACTTTCCTGATGAACTCATCAATCAAATACTACGATCTCCAAATATGGTTCGCGCAAATTTTATCAAAATAAATCGAAATGAGTTGTTGCACTTTTCAAATTCACATAGATTAGAAAAAAAGCAAAGGTAAGCTGTAAAATTAGCATCACATTTGTAGCTGTTTGGTGTCTAAACTCGTCGAAAGGAGGGTCAATGATAAGGCTAAGGTCAGCCTCGAACCCAGCGTCGCTTCCTTGTAGCTGAGAGGTATGTAGCCTAGGTTCAATACAAACAAGGGTAATTGACATGACATGTCGTGAAGTAACTTGATATCACATTAAGTCGTCATTTGGCTGCCTACTACACCGGAAGACTTTCACTGCGGTAAAGTTGGGGGTACTTAGCAAAGCAGAGACACATTATGCAGTTTTAAGTTTGCTTAAACAGATTTTAGGAGGGGGATAGACTGTTCAGACCATTGCGTGACGACATTTACCTTAGGTGTGCTTCCTTCTTTGTAAGGGACAAACTTCCTTCCGTCTGCGCTGTATTGTATGACGTAAGACTTCACGTAATACGTTGCGTCATAACGACCCTGTGTAGCTACGCCTTTCAGTGTGGCAAGTGCTTCGAGGTCGACCTGAATCCACTGGTTTGTATTTTGCTGGCCGGCTGTCCATCCTCCGTACGTAGAGCCATAATTCCTAGCCTGTAATCGTGCATTGTAAGGTCCATAGTTCATGTTATACATTGATGAGGCGGTCAGGCGCGGTTTCAAGATGCGACCATCCTCCATTCCCAGAGGAGCAAAGCAACTATCTGTAAACGAAATTGAGGAATATTACTCTTAGTCTTGAAGGCTGGGATACGAACGTGTTAAAAAAAGTCCCCATTCAATTTTCGCCCGCTTTTTAGTTGTAACGATATTCTCAAACGAATAAAAATGTATTCATTTTCAAAGATGTCGCCTGCAAAGGGTGATTTTAGTCACTAATGGCACCCTCACGTAACTCATGTACAGCAACGCACCTGCAGGACAGCCATAAAATTCCACTCTCATGCAAATATGACTCCGCCAGCCTCTTGGTCGAATCTGAACATATCTGGCAACGATCGGAGGAGCTATCGCTTGCGTCACCACAGAGTCTAAATCACGATTTCCTGTAAAAGTCTGAGAAAGAATCAGAATGAAATTAGAAAGCATTTCAAGTATAAAGTCCGTTTCAAACGTCGTGCTATCGTCTTGCTACTGTCGTGCCGAACTCAATTCATCTCTCTTAGCACGGCAGTAGCACGACGTTTGAAACCATGTTGCGCCACTGCCATGTCATGGAGTACGGGAATTCGCTCTCTTGTTTCATATTTACTGCTTTTAGGCCTGTTTCAAACGTCGTGCTAGTGTCGTGCTAAGTTGGCACGACTCTGGTACGACCTTAGCACGACTTGTTTTCAGACGTCGAATTTGTTTTCTGTCGAGCTATGAAAACCATGAAAATAGACCAGCGGTTGTCCAACTAAGCATACTCTTAATCAAAATGGAACTTGGAGTTGATTGTAAATACAACCTAGAATATTCATTTGGTTTACATGCGAAAATACAGATTCTGGGATCAAGTCAAATTTTGTTTACATGCTAGTACTTTTTAATTCAGCGCTGGCTCGTCGATTTATGCTCATCTCCATGAGAATCATCCAACACATTCTGGCCTGTTTAAACACTGCTCGCTGAAAGACTCGAAAAGTCTCTTCTTCCCACTGACTCTACTTTGGGCATGCAGCATTGGCTTCTGCGCGGGGCAAAGATATTCGAAATTGTCGTCCGTGTACTGAAGATGAATCACAACCTCGTCCCCAGGGCCATCTTTGGTTTCAAGATGGTGGGTAGGCCAACTGGGCATAGTATGCGAACAAGAAATTGGAGGACAACAGGTGCAACACCCTTAAGAAGCAAACAGACAACAACCGCAACTGACACACAAAAAAGTGTTATCTGTGCAACACAGAAGCCAAAAAAGGTAAAAATCGCCGACAAGTTGGCTCAGATGGTTGAGTTCATTAGGTATTTACCACTTGTCATCACTCTTTTTTGTTTCTTTTCATCATTGGGGAGTTTAAGATCTACGATGTCGTTGCGACGGCAACGAAAACGTCACAAATTTTGCATATTTCATTAGCAAAAACAATAGCTTTGCACGCTCTGCACGTGAATCTTTAGTTTTTGTGCATTTCTTTCACGTTTTCGGCAAATCTGCGACGTGAAATGACCAATTCTCAAGTTTTACGGAGAACGTGAACAAAAGGCAGCGAATTTGAATTTTCTATCGTAGATTCAATACCGCACCTCCTAATTCAGTTCCTGGAAAGTTACACTAGTTTTTAGAAGTTAGACAAGGCGACACAATGACGAAAAAGATTAATAAACCTGAACTTGCAATTTTAAATGACGTTTTCGTTACCGTCGCGGCGCAGATCTTAAACTCCCTATTACTCCCTATTATTATCTTTAGGGAGCTTAAGCAACGACAACGGTGACGGAATTAGTGGGGAGAAGCAATGGCTTTTCACGCTCTGCACGTGCGTACTTTGCACGCGGTTTATCAAGGACGTCAGCCCTTGAAGATAAATTTTCATTTGCTCCCCTAAATTAAGCACCGTTCCGACCAGTGTCAATCTTGAGAAACTACCACATCCTTGTCGTATTAAAAAGGTTGAAATGGTCACGAAGCGATTAAAATAACGCGAATTTATATTTTGAGATGACGTTCTCGTTGCCGTCGCCGTTGTCGTTGCTTAAACTCCCTATTGAGTGTTTTGATCTGACGTCACGGCGTCCATGTTGGTGTACAGAACAATGCCGTAGGATGTCTTTAGGGATTTTGACGCCATTATGCAAAACTTGTGGGGCCATTTTCTATTGTTCTGCACACCAACATGGCGGTCTCATCACGTGGATGAAAACCAAGAATTACCACCCGTGATAAACCTTATCCCAAAAAGAATCAGTCTTTTCTTACCTTGTCATTGCTCATGTGTCGGTATAATGCCCAATGAACATTATCCTGACTGAACAGCAACCAGTATTGAGTCACCCATTGATGCGCATTGGATCTTCCCTGCGTGGCTATTCCTGTTACCTTGGTAACACGGCGGAAGTCAAACCTCAGGTACTGGTTGTGGTTGTTATATCTTGCGCACCAGGCCTGACTCTGGCGAAGCCGTGCTCGAGAAGTGGTAAGGCCTGGATATGATGATGATGCTGTGATTTGGTTGTTGTGCAAGCGTCCGTTTTGAAGGCCAAGCGCAGCACTACACAGACCCGCTGTAACGAGAAGAGAAACCATTTTAATTCATTTTCTTTGGACATCTTTTCAGCTCAGTGTGGAATATATTTTCGGGAGGAGTTTCATGGCCTTGCATTGATACAATGCAAAAATGTCACACCACAGGAGCAAAACTGTCACGCTGCATTATCATTCCCAGACTCCATTGTTCACCCCACCCCACACTTGGTGCCGTTTGCATCTTTTCCTTTGCATTATGATTGGTGTCTTTGGCCATAGATAGCCTTGAATCACGTGATCAGTGGCCATGTTCATTCACCAAATCAACCGAACACGTTCACTTTGTGATAGAGTCGAGCCATATTACACAAGAATTAGATTACGGCACAAAAAAGGAGGCTGCTCCTTCGTTAAAAGCATAAATATGGCCGCCATGGGGACAAATGACAGTGGTAATTGGCAATGGCTTTTCACCTCAAATCCAAAACTCCTCTTTAAATCTTATCCATAATTCACATCGTGGAATTGGCTTTCAGCAACAAATTCAAACTCCTTTATCATGTCTACTTTCACAACATGTTTTTTAAAGAAATTTGTAAAACTTCGAAAAGGAGTCTTTTGAACCTATTTGTAAGAGTGTCACACCATAAACTCGACACAAGATTGCATGTATTGTAAGAGAAACCCCTTTATCCTGTGACCTCTCAAAGGCCATCTTCTAGCCAGCTCTTCCCTATGGAGCTGTGCAAAGTAAATGTAATTTGAGGATGAGAGTGAAATCCAAGCTGAATTGTGACCATTCAAATGAAAGGTACCGAGTGAATAATCATAATACTGTACAAGGTTATTATAATTTTCAAACTACAACTGTACACAAACTGACGGGCCAAAGAGTGCCTCGATGCTCAATTCTGAATTGTGACCACTCAAATGAAGAAGCGAGTGAATACTCATAATACTGTGCAAGGTTAATATAATTTTCAAACTACAACTGTACACAAACTGATGGGCCAAAGAGTGCCTCGATGCTCAATTCTGAATTGTGACCACTCAAATGAAAGGTACCGAGTGAATAATCATAATACTGTACAAGGTTATTACAATTTTCAAACTACAACTGTACACAAACCGACGGGCTAAAGAGCACCTCGATGCTCCATTCTGCGACTAACATTTTTGAGATAGGAAAAGGTTCAATAGAATTGGATTGAATGACAATCAAAAACCCTACAATTTTTGGGGCCTGAATGTGCCTGTTGTTTGGATTGGGAAATAAATTAGAGAATATGATGGCTTCGTTTTACACGTAAACATTAACATTACCTGTTGGGCATCCATACAGTTCAACCCTCATTGACATCCAACTGTACCAGGATACAGGATAGAAGCGAACATGACTAGCCACAAATGGTTTGTTAATACGGTGAAAAACAATTCCATTTCGATTGACGTTTCCTTGAAATAACTAAAGACAGAATCAAAAGAAAACCATACATTTATCAAAGTTATCCTCCAGCGCGCGCATCTCAGTAGATCTCATGTTCCAATAACTGTACAAAATCTGTAGCTAACAGTCTACAAACGAGTGTCATTGTCATGTTACGAAACTATATCCTTGACCTATGTTTATTTATCTGAATTTCTTAAAACGCTATTAGTTACCCTCGCTGAGCTTCCTTCACGGTACTGGATGAATTTCACACCATCTACACTAGAGCTCATAGTGTAGGTTTTGATCCATTGGTTGGCGTTAGATCTTCCTTGTGAGGCCACGCCCTTTATAGTTGAGCTTCCGTCTAAAGATATTTGCAGCCATTGGCCGCGTCTGTTATAACGTGTGCTCCACGAATAGACTTGATTTAGCCTGGCGTACCAAGGTGCCAGGCTGCTTGTGTAGTAGGAAGAGGCCGAGAAGGCACCTGGGACCAAACGGCCGTCTTCAGCACCCAGGGGCATGGTGCAGCGGTCTGCAAAACAAAAGTGCAAAGAATTTTCTTAGTCAAAAGGAAGCTTTAATTCCCGAACGGAGAGTAAGTAGTTAAGTAACTTTTTGTCGCCTTTTCTGGTCGACTAGGAGAAACGACAAGAACTTTCACACTGGAGACGCAAGTAAGGAGATTGATGCAACCGAGATAAAAGAATGCACAACATGCCCGTAGGGAAGGAGTGTGCGACTATCCGGAGAAAGAAGATCTTAGTAAGTAATCTTGGTATCCAAAAAGAAAATTGGGGGTAACCATGTATTTTAGATAATTAAGCTTCAATTTGAGAAAGAACGCCATACATTGCTTTGTATTTTAGCTTTTTACAAATATTATTCATGAATTGTCTATGAAAAATGCGTGGTTACCCCCAATTTTCTTTTTGGATTTCAATAACACTTCTTAAGATCTACATTTCCTGCATAATCATAAACCGGGGCAAAAATATCTTTGAATTAGTAGGCACCGTCCTTAAAGGGGCTAGGTCACGCTATTTTAGGTAATTTTGTTTAATTTTGTTAATTATGAGCTCTAAACGTCAAATTGGCAGAGCAAGAGTCTTTCATTTGCAAAATCACGGCCACATAACAACTGAGAATGATTTTCCCGCTTTGTAAATGACATTTATATAGACTTGAAAAAAGGTGGGCCGACGTTTTTCAAATTTACCCAAATTCAATCCACTTCAATCCTCTCCAGTTTTGTCCATCCATGTCCCTTCTTGGCTTCCCTGTGTTTTGTTAGAGTTCTTCTATAGTTTTGAACAGTTATTTTAATATTTTAGTTAATTCTATGACCATTCGATCAGTGCTGAAATTGCCTAAAATTGCGTGACCTAGCCCCTTTAATTGCAAGAATTTGTGAAGCAACAGCAAATGTAAACGCAACAAAACGGAAAGATCAAGGAGCAAATATTGTTTTGAAGTTTGCTGGTTTTAGCTAGGCTTGAAAGGCTTATTAGCATTAAAACAGAAGAAGATTTTATTTGGCCGCTATTATGAAAGAAGTCTATGGTTCATTTGTGCGCCTGGTCGTTGATTGTTTACAGTGATCACAGAGGAATCTTACCAACATAGCATCCATAAAATTCTGCTCTCATAGAAATGTGGCTACTCCATCCCCACGGTTTTATCCTTATATAGCGCGCTAAGATAGGCGAAGTGAGAGTGTTGGTGACCACAGTGTTTCTGTCTTTGTTGCCAGTAAAATACTGAGAAAGAGGAGTAAAGAAAACAGGGTTACGATTTAAATTATTATTGAGATTTCAAACGCTTTCTTTCATTTTTCTCAAGTCAACCCTCGAGACCCTAGCGCTAACCCTTGAGAAAAAGATGAAGGGGTTAGGGCTAATCACATTATCGTGTAACCCTAACTCCAACCTGGATATCAAGTGAAGCTATGATCCTCGCAGTTATTAACGCAACTTTAGCAATTGCGCAGAGAAGCCAGAAATTTTCTGGACTTCAACGGGGTTTGAACCCGTGATCTCGCGATACCGGTGCGACACTGTAACTAACTGAGCTATCAAGTCACTGACGTTGGAAGCAGGTCATTTGTGGGTTCTAATATTCCCGTGATGAATGAATGAATGAATGAATGAAACAACGAATGAGGTGAGGATCATAGCTTCACTTGATTTCATATCGTCAGTTCAATATATGATTCCTTTCATATATCATCTCATTTATTAATCCTGGATATGTCTGGTCAAATTGGAATGCTGGAAAAAAACACAGACAAAGTAAGCCGGTTTCAAGCAAAGATCATTTGAAGAGAAAATTCTGGACGTTTATTCCATTCACGCTCGTTAGACTTGAGATTAGTTATAGCTAACGAGGTGATACGAAATTTGAAGTTAAATCAAACTCAAACAATTTTGTTTTAACAGCAAGTATATCAACGCAATCGAATCCAGTAAGCGCAAGCTTGCAACATTAGATTTTGTTGTGCAAGCTGATTACGTAAGCAGACTCAACCGGGCGATTTTAGATATATAATTGGTAAAAGTGATGTTACAAAACAGTTTTAACGCCAATTTTTAATCCATGTGACGCGAAACGACTTTTAACGCAAACTTTGTTACGGCAACGGTATGTTACGCGAGACGATTTTTAACGCAACATTGCTCGCAACATTTGAGGCTCCTGCCTCCTGCCCATGCTCCTGCTCGACAAATCGCGGGCGACAAATATGGCGGACACTGTTGACGTGACTGTCGACATGACTTATTTCGGTTCTCCGTGGTGCATTCTGGGACGATGTTGCGTTAAAAGTCAACGACGAGGGTGTTGCAAGCACAAACCCCAACAAAATTCAGGCAACAGTATTGCAGGTTTTTGAAAGTGACTCAATTACCTGCAACATGTTGGCGTAACAAAATGTTGCGTTAAAAATCGCCCTATGCGCCATGTTGCACGAGACAACTTTTAACCCAACAATTTTGAGTTCAAAATCGACTTGTGTAACATTACCTTACGGCTTTTGGAAAGGTTGGAGAGTACTTGAAACACGTTTCACCAGGAACCCATGACCTACAATTCCCATACTGTTCCTTTGTCACGACATTTTTACAGATCGATGTATTTTTAGACTACCTTTTCCGAAAAAAACAAAGGCAGTTCCGGTTCGGTGACCCTATGACGTCAGGTTAATTTCTTGTAATTGGTCACCGGGTTCCTATGGGAGTCTCATAGGCGGGAAATTCAACCTAAAAATAAATTGGTCTGTGAAAACTTCATGACACGAACGCAATGGAGTTGTAGGCTCGGGGTCATGGGTTCCTGGTTTCACTTCTTTCGTGTTCCTTGAACTTCCTATGTGTGTTTTTTTGTTTGTTTGTTTGTTTGTTTGTTTGTTTGGTTTTTTTTGCAACTCGATACAAGCGCGTTTAAGCTTAAGAAATTGTTGAATAAAGCAAGCTCTCACCTTGATGGAGTCTTGCACCTTGTAATCAGCCCAAGAAAGTCCGTCTTGACTAGAAGACAGTCGATATTGCGTTACCCATTGATTGGCATTCTGTCGCCCTTGTGTAAGAACACTCCTGACCTTGGCCGGCTTTCCAAGGTCAACTTGCCACCACTGGTAGCGGTCGTTAAAGCGCGCGCTCCAACCGCCTTGGTATTTCCCGCGCGCTGTAAAATGCAGACGCCCAAAGTACGGCGCGTGATTGGCGTCGGCCATTGAAGAGGCTGTAATTGCGGTGTTCGGAATTCGGCGATTTTGCAGTCCCAGGGCTTCTTTGCATGGCTCTAAAGAAAATCATTGATTACAGTGCATTTTAAGTTACAACAACCGAGGCCAAATACTAAACGATTGATACAGTTCTTTCAGTGCCTTTAGGACCCTCTCTTGGCATAAATTTGATACGAGACGGTTCCGTGTCACTGAGACAACTGATTAATGTGCGATGCCATATATTCAATAACGACACCGCACTCGGCTTAGAAACTCTTTCACAAGGAGGAATTCTGATCACACCAATTCACCCTCTGCGCTAGAGTGCCACAGATCAAGCACCTACTACCCCGAAGAGAAAGCTCGTTAGAAAATTATATTACAGGTCTTGCCATGGCATATAAAGAGTGTTTTCACGTGACGTCACGGTGACCACGTTGGTGCTCCTAAACAATGGAAGACGGCCATAATGGTGATCCTAACTGATCCTCCGGGAATTGAGTTCAATTATCATCCAAACGCCTTTACTTTTGTTTCGGTGGAAAAACAAGGTTCCTGATCACGTGAGTGAAAACACTCTATAGTCTTGCATTTGTCAAGTTCAAAATCTCTTAGTGTTGTTATATACTTAGCCAAGGAGAGAGAATCCCTGTGTTCAATTCCATGATGATTATTTGAATTTTTTTTTTAGATTGCGCCCGTACTACCAAGGTCGTTTACGGCCGCATGGACCACTTTCACACGAACTGATCCTTGGGGTGTCGTCCTTGTATTTAGGAGTTTAAGAAACGACAACGGCTATGGCAACAAAAATCTCAGTTCAAAATTCATCTATACGCTTTCATAATTATATCGAGATGATTCCGTTTTGTTCACGTTGCACAATATGAGCAAAGTATCCTATAACTGGGTTGGTGTGAGCGCTTGAGAAGCGAAAACCTTGAGCGCTTTCCTTTTGAATGGAAAACCATTCCTTCCGGTGGGACAACAAATGGAACAGTTCCTACCATTCGAATCTTTTCGGGAAAAATGGAAAAACCCCATACGTACTCCTCTTTCATCGTTTACACCGAAATGAACCATTTGCTTCATGATGGAAGACCCCTGCTTTGTTGAAGGAAAGCACTGCCGAACAATTAAGGGAAAACATTTACAAATTTCTTTCTGACAAATGCTAGGTTGCGTTTTTAATTGCGGGAAATTTCTACTATTCCATTTGGCGGAAATTCCCACCGGTTTCACCTTCACTTTAATGCGTTCACAAGAATGTACAGAAAGTTCATGCAGCACGACAAGCACGATTATTTTCCTTTTTAGCCAATAATATTATTGCTTTCTGGGGTCAGTTGTCGATGCCGTAGCCGTCCCCATTTCTTGAACTCCCTATTAACCACGCAGAAAGACATAAAAGAAATAACATAGATTCCACATAACTTCCACCGTAATAGGGCTAATAGTGGGAGAATCGTTCTCTCCCCCGTCTCTCTCTCTCTCTCTCTTACCCTCTCCCCCTCCCCCTCCCCCTCACCCTCCCCCTCCCCTCCACCTCCCCCTCCCCCTCCTCCCTCTCTCTCTCACTCTGGTATGTTTCAGAATGCTATTGCATGATAGGTGTTGCATTCTTCATTAAAAGCAGATAAGTGTTGTTAAGGCTACCGTGTTTTGATTGATTAAAATACTATTATTATTATTATTATTATTATTATTATTATTATTATTATTATTATATGGCTTGTGTTTGTAACCGATATAACGCGCGCTCTGATTGGCTAATTGTGACTGAATTGTAGGGCATTTTTCTCTCGTAATGCCCACGGGCCGATTACGGGCTTGCAAAAACAAAGCAAAAGGTAATTAAAAAGCCATATAATAAACTACTTACTAACCGAGCTAGCTCGAGCCGCACTGGGGAATATTGGCCGTTTTTGTACGGACATCGCT
>NC_090878.1:36271377-36288877 GCF_036669935.1 Montipora foliosa
ACACGGTAAATACCGTCTTTTGTTTCGCAACTGCCTGTTGCTGCTAAATCGCAGAACAACCAGGCTTTTAAGACCACAGCTACCACTACTGACTTAAATTATTGATTATTAAAAGTTTGAGCAAACTCCAGGGGTGCGTTGTTTCAAAACGTTTTTTTGGAAACAAAAATAGGTTGCTAGTCTCTGTCATTATCATATCGTTACTATATCGTTACTATTTCAAATTTTCCAAATTTCATCAAAGATGAAGAAAAGGAAAATCAACAAAAAACGTAGAATTTATTTTGTTCCCCATTAGTTAAAGAATTATCATGAAAGGCAAGTAAACATGAGCAACAAAAAAAACTTGTTTGCACTTTAAAACTGTAAACATTGCTGGTACATTCATTTTTAGAAGTCGAGGGTTGGTCATGTAAGAGCGAAATGCGCGCGCATGCCTTAAACCGGAAACAATCAACGCTTGCCTGGTTCCAAAGCAGGATTTCCCCAAATCCTGGCCTTCCGATCCTTTATCGGGAAATATCCGATTGCCACTGAAAGAAGATGAAACGCACACAACGATAATACAAAGCCAGCTAGAAGTGATTATTAAGGAGCTGTTAAGGAGACATGTAGGACTATTCCGCTAAATTCAAAATCGTGTCTCAAATCAACTTTATTTTGGACAATCCTGATACAAAAAGGCTGTTTATTTTCGTAAACAGGGATGAGAGGGCAAGAGCAAAGGAGAAAAGCTCTACTTGAAGCAACGCACTTTTGGAAGATCATTAAGTAAACCAGTTTTCAAAATCGCTGCTTCAATTAGACTTCTTTTAAATAACCGGCCCATAAAGTTAAATAGAAAAAAAACTTGATGCTAGTTTTAAGCGCCGGCTACACGTTGAAACATTGTTAGAAGAACACGTCCCAACATCGTTGTAAGAACGCTTCTAACAATGTTGGATACGCATATAACATTTTTGGAAACACGTCACTTTAGTCACAATTTGGATTGCTCATGGTCCTCGGATTGGAGACTGGGCCCTTAACTCTGATTGGTCCTTGCAATACAACATTGTTGAAAGGGCGGCTACACGCGTACACGTTGCATGTTGGAGAAAATATTTGATCGAAATCAAAACATTCTTCCGCCAAAAAAGGTTTAACAAACGTCAAACATGCATGCTACACGGTCTAAATAGGAAGAAAAAAAAACCTGTTTCTAGTTTTAAGCCCCGGCTACACGTTGTAACCTTGCTAGAAGAACACGATCCAACATTGTTATGAGAACGCTTGCAACAATGGATACGAATATAACATTGTTTGAAACACGTCACTTTAGTCTTTGCAGTACAACATTGTTGCAAGGGCGGCTACGCAAATTTCCCTTTCGTAAACGGCCGTTGCCATTTGAAACGGTCGTTGCCATTTGAAACGGTTGATGCCATTTATAACGGTCGACTACACACTTCACCTAAAAGAAAATTAAAAGAAACAAACTAAGAAAAAATATTAACAAAAATTAAGACAAAAAAGGAAAAAAAACATTTTAATTATAAAAGAAAAACTGGAGGAAAAAAAGAATGCGAAAATTTCAAAACTCGAACTCGAGTTCTTAGCCCTTACCCTAAACAGAACCCTAACCCGAGACACAACTTCCAGTAACCGCAACCTTTTGAGTTGTTAGACCTAATGAGTGTAATTCAGAGCTAAAAAATGGCATCGACCGTTTCAAATGGCAACGACCGTTCTGAGAAATGGCAACGACCGTTTACGAAAGGGAAATAGGCGGCGGCTACACGCTTACATTTGTTGTATGTTGGGGAAAATGTATCGAAATCAAAACATTCTTCCAACAAAAAAATGTTGAACAGACGTCATCAAACATGCACGCTACACGTTCTAACATTGTTGATCCAACAAATGTTTTATATAACAATGTTTGAACGTGTAGCCGGGGCTTTAGATCACTTCTCTTCCGTACCCTTGAAAACGGTAAATCTGAAATTACGAAACTTGAGGCTTTGACGATAACAAGACCAAATTGCCATATAGCAGTTTTCAAATGACTTTCGAAAGTAATTACGAGATTGCAATTGCTACGCTTGGTGATTACTTTGAAAAGCTCGTCCCAGTTAACCAATCAGAAGGAAAACCAAACGGCGACTTGCACGCGGCATTTTTCCCGCGCTTTGAGCGATTTACATGGAATTGTACTGATTGGTTCACTGCACTGTTTGCACCTTCTGTGATTGGTCGAAGCAATTACTTTGGTATTTGTTTCACGAAATTCAATTGAAAATCGCTCTAATACAGTGATTTCGCATCGCGTCTATGGCAAACAGTAAATCTCAGGCTGAAATTTGCGTTTTGCAAAAAATCAAAGAAATGTGTTCGATTTTAGCTAATTTCTTGCCTTTTAACTACAGAAATCGAGCAACCTCTCAAAATTTAGAGAGGGACGGTAGAAAAAGAGAATTTAAAGCTTTTGTGACAAGCAGCATCCATGCGCTGTGTCGTTTGCTGTTTCTCTATTCTCATCCCCACAGTAAGGACTGGCCACAGCCAAAAATACGCGCAATCGCGGTAATGGTATAACCTTAGACGACCGTTATTGTTTCACTGAAATTTCTGAAAATGCACAGAAGAGCAAAAAGTACGTGATTTGTGGACTTCCTGCTTTGACTGAGGCCAGAGTCCGTGTTCTTGGCGCTGATCAAAAGAAAAGCGGACCGGCTCTGGAGACTAGAATGCTGTTTCTCCTAAACACGATGCTAATCTCTCAAATAGACCTTATTGATAAATGGCGGTCATATTTATAATTCTTTTGTCCACGTGCAAATTGGCCTACCAAGCCTCATTTTAGAGCAAGAATTCTTTTCAATTCACTGTATGGTATCGAGGCTTAGTAAGCTAATTTGCAATTCGACAAAAGAATTATAAATTGACCGCCATTTATGAATAAGGTCTATACTTTCCGCATATCTGGGCGTTCCCACCAACACAGTTGTAGGTTACCATTTTCGCTGGAGCTTGCGTCGTCCTTGCTTAAGCTTCGTACGTCGTCATTGACCAAAGAAAAAATCACGGGTATGACGACGACATCGAGTCACTAGAGAAGCGAGGGGACACGCAGGCTGAGAGGAGGGCAAAGAAAACACGTGCGAATGAGATACTGCCGCAAACTAAAACGCGCGCCTTGCCTTACGGCTGCTCCTCCGAAAGCAACCTCAAGTAAATCCAGGCTCTCTCCTTTTTCTCCTTGTGAGCCTGAGCGTTAGGTTGCAAGGAGCATGATCGCGTAAGCCCGGTGACGTCACTTGTTCCATTGTGTGCGTTCGGGTCGAATGATTTCCACTGATACTAGCAGTGTGATCTGGATTCAAACTGGGACTAGCTATAGGATTGAATGTTTCTGGATAATTTGCATTTTTTTCGATGTGGCTATCTGTGGTCCTTTTGCTTATTTTGGAGAGCTGTGGTCGAAAGAAAACTTCCCACAGTCGGCCCTTTGATATCTATTTAACATCACTGAGCACGGTGGCTCAGTTGTTTAAGCACTGGGCTGCCATGCGGGAGGCCGTGAGTTCGACTACTCAGGAGAAAGTGCTGCCTTCGTAATGAAATTTCCGCGCACCGGTGACTCAGTTGGTTGACCATCGGGCTGTCATGCGGGGGGTCGCGGGTTCGAACCCCGGCCGGATCAACACTCAGGATCTTGAACATTTGAGAACGAACCAAAAGTCAACAAGCCCTGGAATTTTCAGAGATGTCACTGTTAATCTTCTTTCGGGGGTATAGGTATTGGGGCTAATACAGCATTGTGTTAAGCGCGGAAGCGATCAGAAGGGTTGCGGTCGATTACAAGACCAGATCGGTGTAAACCACCATGCTCAAATCGTTTATCCGAACTGATGAAGCAACAATGTATTACGAAATTAATCTTTATTTCTTCTAAACGCTTTTCGTAAGGAAAGTCGCTACAAACAAGCTCAATGAGATTAATGCTTTTACAACAAGTCCCCTCCCAAAATGATATCCCATAACTACAGGTGGAAGTAGGAAACAGCTCAAACATCTTTTTTATACAAAACTATCACCTTAAGATTTAACACAACAAAACGTTTTAAAAGGCTAAGTATCTCAAGCGCTTTACAACATAGTAGTAACTGAATTAGAAGACAACGAAGTAGTCAATCAATCAAATACAGAAGTGTTCCTTGTGTGATGACTACAGCGGAAGATAACAGAACTTCAAGACGAACAAAGTTTATATCTGCCTCCTCTTCAAACTGAGTCTAAGCGCGAACGTTTCTTATGAAAATCAGGTTTCAATTCATATGAAAGTAGAACTAATTACCATCCCCAAAACATCGCACTTGGAATAGCAGACATGAACTCGGAAAAGGCCTATTATGAGCGACGTTTCAAATCGAGCGTCGTTGGAAATATAAAAACTGGCCGTTTTTTAGCCCTTTTTTCAATACGAGTCCAATACTCATTAGTTTTCCTGTTCGCGCCAAGGAAAACTTGTATCAAGTCAAAGACTGCACTTGCACTGGCTTTGAAGACGGGGCTAAATAGACCCTTTGCATAAATGGCGCCCAAATTTGAATAACAATACTTGATACATTCTTAGCTTCACATTCATGAGAAAAATCCTTTGTCTTGAAACATAAACACGGGGCTAAGGATGTATAAAGTATTGTTACTCAAATTTGGGCGCCATTTATGCAAAGGCTCTATTGATAAGCGCTTGTGTTGTTTTCTTGCGCTTCATGATTGGCCAAAAACGCTCGTCTTAGTTTTTCAACCTATCACGAATGACTTGCATGTGCGCATGTTTCCGCGCCTGACGCAGCAACGTGCGTGATTGGTTTATTTCGTTCATCTGTGCATCATATTTGGCCAAGCTTATAACTTCGGTTCCGCCACATTCGACCGAAAACTGCCCCTCATTCTTTCTAATATTCTGATAGGAAAAAAATTGATTTCCGTGCAAAGTGATTTATGCGATAAAAAATTAAACCCTTGGGCAAAGGAATCTGACGGCCATTTTCGAGTCTAAGTGCAAACTTTAACTACCGAAACCAAATGTTCTTCACTTGACTCGGTTACACGATACTTCAGAGAACCCAAACATAACCCATACGAACAGATCTTCCAACTTAAGCAATTCAAATCCTAATTAACTCAGTAAACCCAAAATCTTGGGTTACTGTATTTAAATTTAAAATACTTTTCGAATGCAAATAAAATCACCGTGGAATAAACGTGCGGAAATTCAAAAAGCAATAACTATTTCTTTGTCAAAATGCGATAAATGAAAGTTCTTTACGGAGTCAATAGGCCAATGAATAATTCTGAAGGCTTGAAGAGAAAATGATCAGAAAAAGACGAATAACGCAAGAAACAGCTAAAAATGAGGTTGCTCAAAGTGTGTAATCTTGAAAGAATCAAGGTAGAAGAAAACAAGGCGAGGTCGCTTCGGAAATTTAAGCAAGGCTATTCAAGAAAGCACGAATGCAAATTTCACCCAAAACTACAGCAAACTTCAACGCAAGCATTTGCGTCATTGCGTGAGCTGACGTCACTTGCAATTGTCATCCACATTGCAGGAGTCACGCTTAACACTACAGGTTGCACAGAAAGGAAGGACAGAAATGATGGAAAGACGAGACAAATTCTCTTGCTTTCAGGAATGATGTCGCTCAGGAGGATGTCCTTGTCTTAGCAAATGACACTCTGAGGTGATTTGAATCTGTAATTCTGTAGTTGTGCATTTTCTGTTGGAAAGAAGAGAAAATGACTGGGAAATTAAAATATTAATTAACGTTGAGTTTCAGTGAAATCAAACTCAGTTTAATCGTGAAAACAACAGCAAGGCCTCTTGAACAGAGTTCCACTTAGGGTAGCTTACTATAGTCTGTTGAAGAAAAAGATCAAGATTTTGAAATCTGTGAGATTAAAGCAACATGATGTCTGTTCTGAAGTGTCACTGCAATTGTGTAAAATATAATTTTACCAAACAAATAAATGCAAATCAGGGAAAAATGCTAAATATAGTGACGGAGCTCCTAGAGGAGGGACAGCTTTCACAGATTTCAAAATCTTGATATTTTTCCTCGGAAAACTGTAGTAAGCCACCTTAAACTCGACAGCTCATTCAAACATTGCTACAAATTTAAATGTAATGCTGCTTGCTGCTTTGTTCGTCGTCAACGTGCATGAACTCAGTATCACGTCAGCACATCTCCAATGCACGCAGCTGGCTCAAAGCAAGTTACGCGCAACATGGGAACCAACGCCAAATTATTTTTCAATTGACTTGCCTGACTTGGCCTTGTCAAGGTGGTTTAATGTTAGAGTTAACTAATATTAGGCTAATTTGTACCACTAGAAATCCCAGGAAATTCATCCGGGCGTAGGCCCCAGTCATAGGAAAGGCGCACACGAGGGAAAAAAAACCCTGGCTGGGGTGGGGGTTGTCATTCATCCAGGGATAACCATTATAACAGGCGTCCTAAAGCCGGAGCTTTTGGCTCGGTAAATGTTCGCCAATACTACTGGTGCTTTTAGCCGTGGATGTAGCAGTGTCATCGAACAAAATATGTTTGCCAACTGAGTAGCAACGTTTAGCCGGGCCACTGAATTCATCACCATAACTTTGGCACGAGAAAAAATAAGTCAAACTCGACATCATTAAGAGTTTTGAACAAAACACTTACAATAAGGGCATCAATGGCCTCTTCTGTTGTCGCCATGGTAACAAGAGCCATCTTGCGATCTTTCCTGTGAATGAAAACCAGTAATGAGTAACTGAAATAAGACTTTGGCTGCTAAAACTTCAAAACAAAATGCTTCTTGAACTTACGGGAAAAAGCGAAACTCTGTTACTGTCCCTGAATCAGCAAAGGCGTCGACAAGTTCCTCTTCAGTGGTCGTTTCCCTACGAATTGAAACAAAGAACATTGCAATAAAAGAACAAAGTATAACTGCAACCTTGCATAAAGGCAAAGTTTTTCCCGGAAAAGATTCGCCTCCTATTGGTCAAAGAATTGGCGCAAATAGAGCCAGTTTACTTACGGAATGTTGGATAAGTGGAGCGTTCTGTTTGGTGGGAAAATGTTCTGGAAGTTTTTCGACCCTGGTTTTTTGAAGCGATGGAGATGCGAATTGGTGAAATCCTTTGTTAAATTGTTCTCCTGCAAAAGAAAACAAGATGAATCCCTGATTGTGAGTTTTTGTCCCAGATGTCAAAGTTCTTGTAACTAAAGCTCACTCCGTGATTATGAAGATCTCTGAGCTTCCTGCAGACAAAGTTTGCAAAATCTTGGGTGTGAGGCAGTCCAACAACCGACCAAGTCAATGCACGGCTGAACAAGAAAGTCTCGTTCATTTGAAATAAAACAGACCACTTCAACTAAGGAAAACCCACGCAGAATAACGAAATTTCAGCAACTTAAGATCCTAACAACCTTCAAGAGTTTTGTGTAGATAACTTTACCCATTCGATTGAGGTGAGAGACTTAATAGATTTTACTCAGTCTAATGCAAGACGCTGGATTTTATTCAATGAGGGTGCTTCAGGAGTCAATGGTTTACAAGAAAAATATTTAGTATTCTAAGGGTTTGGAGGAAAAGCGGGGTCACAAACTGGTCTGAAAATAAACAATGCAGCACCTATGATAAGTTAACTTACATCTCCCTCTTTTGGCATCGAGACAGAGTTGTGTTTGGATGCGGTGACTTTGATGTCTTTGCCGTAAACTTTAACTCCACTCAAGTGTGTAATGGCTGAAGAAGGTAAAACAAATAAAGAAACTGCAAACACAGTTTTCAAAAAGCAGACCCTGCATAACCTCAAACTATTTTCTTCAGAAAAAGTTAAACGTCTAACACATTTTACCATTGCGTCTCTAGATTTTACTTTAAGTAGGCCTAATGAGATGCGAGAGAGTAACAAAGCTGGCATTCATTTGTCCCATGGCCGAGCTAGTGAGAGGTATGGGTCTATTTCTTCAATGACATCATGAACTAATTTGCATTGCCAAAGTTCTTTCAAAACTATAATGCAAAGTAGTTTATGATGTCATCAAAGGACTAGGCCCATGCCTCTCACTGCCTCAGCCATGGGACAAACGATTGTCAGCATCGTTCTCTTACATACCTGAGACCATATATGAGGCACATTCAGAGGTAAAATCTTGAGAAGCAAAGGTAAACATAATATGTTTCATATTTAACTTTTGCTAAAGCAAATATTTTGAGATTATGTACACTTTCAAGCAACATGTCCACGTATGAAACCCTAGTCCCAGATCAACCACTTACCACTGAGACAATCCTTGTATGGAAACAGTCCTTAGTAACAGAGTAAGGGATAACAGAAAGACAAGATGTTGCTCTTTTGGCGATCGGTGTTCATAATTTTATAAAATGCTAAAAAAGGGGCTTAAAACTGATCTAAAATTAAAAAGGTTTCCCAAATTTTCGAACCGTATCTCTGGTTCTTCTTCGGGGGACTTCTAGCGAGGCCCTGAGAACAGAAAGGAATGAAACTAATTACAAGCGCAGAATTTTTCTGGAGTCTTTACACTCAAACATCGATAAGAACTCTGTGAATGAAAGAATGGAGTTCCCAAGGGCATATGTACCGCTGTTAAGATCTCTTGGGAGCCAAAATAAGAAGCAGTGATTTTTGAATTTTAGATTCATTGTCCCCCGAAGAAGAACCAGAGATACGGTTCGAAAATTTGGGAAACCTTTTTAATTTTAGATCAGTTTTAAGCCCCTTTTTTAGCATTTTATAAAAAAAGAAAGACAAGACCAAGAAGGCAAAGGCCTTACACTGTTATTTACCTGTTTGAGCCTGCTGGGCATGATTGAACTGAATAAGAGCTGTGTCCTTCTTGTTAAATAGGATCTTCACACGAATTACATCCCCGTATACACCTGCAAACAGGTGATTTATGTTCAATGGTGAGCTGCTGACTTTAAATGGTTAGTACAGCGTACTTTGTGTAGCAGACGAAGATAACGTAAAACAACATAAAGGGTATGCTGGCTATTACAAAAGATAATTATTGCTGTTATTAAAGTCGAGCACATGTGTCAGCCGTGTTAATTTCAGAAGATGCAAAAACGAGGCTTTCAGGTCAAATTCTTATCGAATGATTGTGTGATTTCTTGATTCGTGACTGTTTCCTTCACTTTTTTTTCAAGTAATTGAGGTTTGTCTCACCTAAATTTTATCATGGAAAGTTTGGCAAGGCCATGTGTAGCATATGGATGTGTTAACCGAAGTAACAACCACAAATTGTTGTCCGCGGTATATCTTCTAATAGATCAATTTCGATATATTAAAATTCAGTCCGGAAAAAAAGGATCATCTCGAGGCTCTGGGGAATAAATATAAGGATTTGTATGAGTTAATTCCCCAGAGCTTCGAGATGATGCCTTTTGTTTTGGACTGAATTTTAATATATCGAAATTAGTCTAATGGCTGTTAGTAATGTCTGGTGTACCCCAAGGGCCCATTTTAGGACCCTTGTTTTTCACTATATTTATCAATGATCTACCTGGAGTGATTTCAGCAAATAATGAGTTAGCTCTCTATGCCGATGACAGTAAGGTCTTTCAAAATTAATTAAAACAATCGATGATCAAGAAAGCTTTCAACATGATCGATCCTATTCAAATTACTGAATGGTGTAAAAAAAAATTATTTTTTATTTATTTATTTATTTATTTTTTTATATATTTTTTATTTTACAGACTTACAGAACGAAAATAACCTACATACAAAAAAACACCTAGTACACTACTATTTACCGAGACATTATTCGACACTAATACATAATAAACTACTTTAAAAACTTCGACTTACAATACATTACTCGACCTTCTGTCTATAAAATAATAATAATAATAATGATAATAATAATAATAATAATGATAATAATAATAATAATAATAATACTAATACTAATAATAAATGTATAAGTATAACTAAGAGGAAGAACCCACATACTTTTAATTACAGACATGTAGGAGGAACTTTCATTGAAGAGGTTACTTTACATAGGGACCTTGGGTTATTCAAAAAATAGTACGCTTTCTTGGAATGATCATATTAATAAAATTACAGCTAAGGCAAATAGGACTTTAGGGCTTATTAAAAGATATTGCCGTGACGTTAATGATATCACCACACGAAAATCTTTGTATTGTAGTCTGGTAAGACCTAAAGTGGCGTACGCTTCACAGGTCTGGAACCCTCATACCAAATGCTGTATAAATTACTTTGAAACTGTCCAAAGGAGAGCCACAAATTTTATTCTAAGGAGCAAAGATGAATGTATACTGTTAGGACTTGCTGACGTTAGAGAATAGGAGATTTTTAGGGGACACAGTATGTTTATTCAAAGTTTTAAACGATCTGGATGCAATTAATTTCGATGAAATAAGATCTTCCTCTTAAGTAAATTCTTTTAAATCTAGAATAATCAGATTTTTAGCCGACAGACAATGATTACATAATTTATATTCTCTCTTCTTAGGTTTTGACAGGCAGTCTTCCAAATATGGTGTCTTGTGCGCTGTTTGGAGGTTTCCCTTCTCTGCACTGATTGGTCATTGGCCCTAAAAAGCCCCTACGGGGAGCGGTCAATTAAGTGTGTATGTATGTTTGAAGAAAAAAACAAAAGTGCGAAACTATCGTGGCATTCCACAACTGTCTTTTCTCTTCTCCTGAGAAATAAGTAAATTCTGGATAGGAATTTGTTATTTTTTTCGCATTTTGAGCGCTAATTCTCTTACTCTTCTCTATGTCTGATTAGCTGTTGACCCAAAAGCCTCGCTTCTGCGCACTCTGAAACGAACACTGCTGAAACATGGGCTCAACTGTAATAACAGCTATTGGCTACCGATGAGAGCACCGCCAGGAATATGGTTGGTAGGTGTCACTGTGAACTTCGACACTGAATGCTCCAATGTACAAGGTGAAATGAAACTCTGTAAAGCACTCACTCCGAATTCCAGAAGATATTTAACCTGACCCCATTTGGCCTGTACTTTATTTCAAGGAATGAAAAAACAACCAATTGACAGTAAATAACAAGCAAATTTCATAGGCCCCGCCCACACAAATGCATTTTTGGAATTGGCTTTTTCGGAATTGGCTTTCATTTGGTGGAAAACAAAGCAAAATATCTTCTTTCCACAATGGTTTTTGTGTTGTTTTCAAATTTGACACACACAGCAACCCTTGCAAATGCTGAAAACTGGTTTTTCAATGCTTCATTTTCACAAAAGTTCCCTTAGCTTTTATTTCATTGTTTTCAGAAACCCAGCCTCTTAGGAACACACAAAAAAAAAATTCAGACGAAAATGCACCAGTACGGATGGGTCATAATTACATAAAACTGGACATTTTGCTCCCTTTTTCAATTTGTCCATGGAAAGAAAAAAACCAGGCCCAGCAAGGCTTTCTTCTTAGAGTCTTTGAAACAAATCCAGCTTTTCTATTTCCATGATGGTTCAGAGGGAAGGCTTAAGAACATTTCAGAAAAGAGTTAGAAGCATTAGTTCATTTGTGATAAAAAGTCAACAAACCAAACAATGCAAAACTAAAAATATAACATGGCATCACACTCAATCAAATGAAGTTTTTACCATCTTTACTTCCTTTCAAAGCATGGAAAACAAAATGATAAAGAAAGACTCAAGATGTCCATGGACAGGGACACGCGAAAAAAGACGTACCAAACAGAGTGAATAGCATGTCACAGTTTATCCTCTAGAGAATGGATTCCAAAGGACGTGAGCAGATTGGAGCAAGAGAGAGAAGGGAGCAGGCATCGGTCAGCGCCGCGTATCAGCATGATAGGGGAAAGAAGGAAACAAAACAAGATGAGTAAGACTGTCCTTGGAAAATCAAGAATGCAACAAACCTTTCCACTCCTGGCAGACTAGTTAACGTTTTAGTTTTCATAGTCACAAGCCCTCATACAACTTTGACTCTTTCACCAGTTCAAAACACAGGAGCAAGATCTGTGAGGAGTTAGTCACTATTGGCCAGATTTATACTACAGACGGATCATCCGTCTGGGAAGAGAACTTGGCCAAAGAACAGTAGTTCGTCCGATAATCCGTCTGTATATAAATATGGGCAGTTTATCTTTATAGACGACCCCTCAGTGGATAATTTGTCTGGATGGATCATCCATCTGTTTGTCCTTATTTCTACATGTACACAGACGAATCATCAGATGAACTACGTTAATTTGTCTAAGTTTGTCCCACATGTATGATACCTCACTAGCATTAAAACTAGACAGATGATTTGTCTTGCCCAATGATCTGACAGGACGGATGATCCCTCTCTAGTATAAATCGAGCCAATGATAAAAACATTTAAATTTTAACAATGAAAAGTCTTCAAAAATGATTATGAGAAAAATGTATACTACTTAGCACCTTCATTTTTTAAAAGCTAAAAATGCATGGATTTCATAGAGACCATGAACTGGGGATTCATTAAGTTAGATCTAATGAAACTGCCAGGAGCAAAAGGGTTGTGCAAAACTACAAGAGAAAGATAAGAGGTTAAAGTATAACATAAAACATTCATACAAGAAATTAAAACAAAAATGTGCAAGTTACTTAAAAGAACCAGACAGAAGAAAATGAAAAAAATCACAGGAATGGACATAAAAGACGTTTTTGAAACCAGTAATGTGCTTCATTAATGAGGACAGTAATTTAAGATGAAAAAAGCGAAATTTTAATCCAAAACTGGATATTCTTGTCTGTAGACACAGTAAGTGAAAATGGTGCAAAATAGAGAGAAAATCAAATGAAATTTGTTCACAAAGCATAAGAAATTAAGAGAATTGCCAAGGAAAATGTCATTTTGAATAAAGAAGGTAAAGAGTTTTTTTTGCCTTACACAAGCAAAATAATGGTTTGCATACTCTTTTTTTTTTTGGCTAACTGAAGATTCATATTATGTCCTGTACGTAAAACTTTGAGTCTAACCACTTCAACTTTGTACAAACACTTTCTCAAAATTAATAACAGAAAACTCCAGAAGCCCTGCATTTAAACACAAGCAGAATATGATAGCACTGAATATGATGTATCACCACCACAGTTCGTATTAAATCGCACCTCTTCATTCAAATTGCTGACTAGGACAACAGGTGTCCCTCCTCCCATAGGTCCAACAGGGCCCCTACCACCAGCAGCTGCAAAAAAATCTGTTGGAAAAAGAAAAACAGTGCCACTTTTCCACCTGACTCATGGCTGTTTGAAATGATGGTAGAATAGGCCATTTCCGAGTTAATGTCTGCCTCCTCTTCAAAGCGATTCTAATTGCAAAGTTTTTTGTGATAATAATTAGTTCTAATTTACATATGAATGAAAACTAATTTTCATAAGAAAAAACTTCAAACTTAGACTCGCTTTGAAGAGGAGGCAGACATGAACTGGGAAATGGCCTAATCATTGCAAGTGTCCTCCAAGATAATGAAATCCACTCTTTTTCCTAGGCAACCCACCCATCTCTAGTATCGCTCAATCTTACTTTTTCAGGAAATAGTGCCAACACCTGGCAGCCGGGCAGTTACATGTATGAGAAAAGTGGCCAACGGCTACTGAAATCATTAAAAATGTGCAACACGATTTTTGGATAATTTTATGTTTAAACAGTGGATCTGCGATTTACTGTTTTCAGCAGTAGAATCAACTGGCTGTCTACCGAAAGAGGCAGTACAGTCTTTGGTGATGATTGGTCCATATGTGATCATTGCTCTAGCTGTCTAGCTTTCAATCCTTTTTGTTCTGATACATTCTTCACAGTGACAATGCAAACTTTGAAGAACGGAAGCCACTGTACAAACAACAACAGTTCTTTTGAAACAAAACACAAGGTTTGCCTTACTTGCGTGAAGCAATCCTCCCTGTGGCAAAAGACTCAAGAGCGCAGGAGCTCCCATGAGACTAGCACCACCACCTGCAGTACCAGCTGCAAAACAAGGAAATCAATAAACAAATAGACAAAATAATGATGAGCCAATGATCAATATTTGAAGCTTAGAATAATTATTACACTGCCACTGTGAGGAATCCAATTTTTGTCAGTATTTTGTGTCCTAACAGTTTGAGACACGTTCAACAGCTGAACCAAGTTCAGTTCACTTTCACTGGCTGGGCATCTGAAGCACTAGCAATCAAATGAAGGTCATATATAGGTAAAAGTTCTGTTTGTGTTTCAGGGTCAATTTTAATTATTCCCAAGTATGTCCGAGTCATTAATGAAAAAACTCTCTTCAACAATAATTTTAATAACAACGTTTTATCATCATTGCAAGAGGCAAAGACAACATAAAAGGTCAGAGAAGAACAGCAGTGTACATGTACAGTGAACACTGTAATGAAAAACAGTCTAAAATTTCCAAAGCTGACATCATTTTATCACTTAAAAAATAACAGTGACCAGAGTTTCATACCAAGAGCAGCTAACCCAGCAAGGTCAGCTCCACCAAATGGACTTTCATTTGGCCCAGAGGGAAGGTCAGGTCGTGTGTAATCCCTGCAAAATAGAGAGAGCTGTCTTCAAAACCTTTCACCACAATATTTGATTCCTAGAACGTGCTAATAGCAAATGATAAGCCATTACACGACTCAGTGTAGTACATATGCTAGTTTTCAAATCAAATCAACTACCCTCTGTTTTTCCCCCCACTAACTAAATTAATCAGTGTACAGGTGCACAAAAGGGAGGCTCGTGGGTGATTAGTAAAGATTTGCTGCAAAACCAGCTAAACAGGTTTTTGGTGGTCTTCAAGTCCCAATTTAAAATTGAATCCTACAAACAAGCCTCTACTTTGAAGAAGTGGTATCCTTTAATGTCCCTCTTCAACAATGCTTGAAATTAGTATGCTTTCCCTAATTAACCCCTTGCTTTTTTAAGATGCCATTATTTATAACATGAATTGACTTTCGTTTAATTCCTTCTTTGGCACTGCTCCCTATTAATTCTTTGTTTTTCCCCATTTATTAAAACTGTATACCGCTAAAACCTCTTATCTGTCAGTTATTACTTAATTAATTTTTTCCCATCAATTTAACTGTCCAGACTACTGTTTTTTTTTTCGTATTGTAACTGTAACTAGTGTGTTTCTTTAATGTATTGTAAAAAAAAATAGGTAATGTTGTACGGTTTGTTGTGTTGTCGAATAATTAAAAAATGAAAGATTTGCTGGATATAGGGGTGGTATTCTACCCAGGGATTTGCTGAACATACTGGAAACATTTAAGTATAAACCTAAAACTCATTTTTTTGAAATTCAACATTAAAGCAACTTATTACAACTGCGGCACATAGTGGACAAAAAAAACTCACTTGCTCTTGTCATTGTTGAATTTCACTGTCAGTGTAGTTAACTTGGAATAATCAAGATGAAGTGTACAGCAACCATTATAGATGTTTTGGCCATCAAGAGTCTTGAATTGAAAGAAAAAAAGGACATTCACGTGTACACATGTATTAGCTTGGTCAATCCTGACAAGGTTAGTACATAACAAAATAATTATCTAGTTTAGCAATCTTTAAGTTCAAATTAGACTAGCTTTTAACACAAACACATTATCTCACCAATTTTGCAAGTTCCGCTTCACTTGTGGAGCTGAATTCTATAAGTGCCTGGAACTGACCTGTAAACATTAACAAGAATGCTCAACTTCAAAATTAATCTTCAACTAGAGGCTGCACATACATACATGTAGCATACAATGTCAGAATAAAGCTAATGACACACAGTTCAACATCATGCAACCAATGTTGAACCATGTTGCACAGATGTGTTGAACCGCATAGAGCTGATCTCTATTTTCGTTCAACATTGTTCAACATATTGAATATTAGTGTGAAGCTAATAGTAATCAATAAATTTGCTGCTGCTGAGCAATTTCCAATGTTATGAATACCTGTAGCTTTTACAAAATGTTTTCACATAAGAAAATGCAAGAGACAATAATCACTCTCCAAGTTTGTAGGCAAGTTTGTAGCCAATATGGCCAAGCCATGCTGTCACTAACAATCTACAATTTATTATGTTCAGTATTGTGACAATTTGATGCCATAAGAACACAAATGTGCATATCAGTGGACTTCAGGCTTTTTGTTCTCCAGACAAACAAAACATTAAACTAAACTTGTAAAGGCCAAACATTCATTAATGGACTGTTACCAATGTTTAAAGCAAGGAAGACTCACCACTCTTTGTGAACGTAACAATTCTTAAAATAGTTCCCAGGCTGGAAAAAATCTGTCAAGGAATTGCATAAACAGACAAATTACATTTGGGCAATTTTGTATTATGATAAGACAAGACATTGATACCACAGCGTAGTAACATAGTGTAGTAGGTTCTCCACTGTTCTTCCAGTTAAGTGTGGCAGGTGCTAGAGCTGGGGCTGGCTTTGGTAGATGGGCCACCTGCCTGGGTTGCAGGATGGTACAACAGGCACTTGAGTGTTCTACCAACCTGGTTTTGGGGTCAGTGGCTCCAGCCCCAATTTTGAGTAACAACATGTCCTCTAAAATTTCTCATTGCTTTTCTCCCATTGCATGGACAAAAAATTGCTAATTCTACTGCTCTGGACAAATTGAATTGGGGGGGGGGGGCTTTGCCTTAGGAAAACCCATGACCTTTCAACTCGATGGGACAACTTTGTGATTCTCGTCAAAATTGACCAAGCACCTCCCCACAACATTTCTAGATTCAGTTCAATGGGATGAACTTACCTTGTACAAAACCTCCACTGTAATCGGGTACCACAGCTTCTCAATAACTGCTCTTATGACGTTACTTTTCCCAGTCCCTTTGGACAAAGCGGCAGCAACAGCTGCAGCCGTCTGCTGTCCATCCCCAGCAAATGGTGAGGTAGGATAATCACCCTGTGCCGCAGCAATGATCTTGGATGTCTGTAAAAATATTTTTGCAGACACATCAAACTACATGTAGATACTAGCAGTGAAATAAAAAAAAAATTCATTACTATAGAAGAGCTTTCACAATCAAAACTCTATTGTCATTCCTTCTGATTTCACAACTTGGCTTGCCTGACAATCCATACCCATCTCAGACCAAAATAGATGCATTTACATGTACATGCATATCCTACAACTTTTAATTGGTGAGTATCTCCTGTCTGTGGGTGAAGGGATGGCGCAGTGGTGAGAGAATTTGCCTACCACCAATGTGGCCCAGGTTTGATTCCAGACTCAGCATCATATGTGGGTTGCGTTTGCTAGTTCTCTTCTCTGCACTGAGACGTTTTTCTCCGGGTACCACAGTTTTCCCCTCTCCTCAAAAGTCAACATTGACTTTTGAGGAGACTTGATTTACGTAAATTGTTAATTTCAGTTTACTGCATCCCCAATTAGTCCTCCAGCGCTAAAACAACTAGACACTGAAATAAAGTTCCTTTCCTTCCCTTTCACGAAGTTAGC
>NC_090878.1:36293877-36296377 GCF_036669935.1 Montipora foliosa
CTTATCCAGACCAAGCGAAGTCTTCCAGATTCTGACTCTGATTAAACTGCTTTTTGTCCACATATAAAATACACCTTTGAAAGCACTATTTCTGTTGTCAGCAAAGATTCATTGAATTGAAATCTAATCGAATGAAAGCATGTTTAGTTGATCGTCATTTTCCGTGGCATTGAATGGGTTTCCCTCAATAATTTTGCCCTATATGCGATGAAAATGTAATCGCAATGTGCCCTTCTGCAATTAAAGATTTATTTCACTTGTCTTTTCAAAGTTTTCCAAATTACCCGAGTTGCAATTTTGTGAAAAATTTGAAGAAATTAATCCTTAACTGCCCCTGGGCCCCTGGGCCCATGCCATTACACTACATATACTAATAGGACAGTTTTTAATTGAATAGCTGTACACGTCATCTAGCGCACACTGGTTGTACTTGAATCATTTAGAGTATCTTTTTCCAAAGCTATTAAACAAGCCTTTCACAAATTTATAATATCATCACATTATTAATGATGCAGGTGAATGTAGACAGGATCACCTCTCTTTAAACATCATCAGGCATGGAGTTTGTCACATAATACTTGCCCTGGCCAAATGCTATTTATCAATCATTTAAAAACCAGTTAATTATTTGCCTGTGTTGGCAAAGTTCCCTGGCTCTCAACAATTCCCATAATTACAGAAAGTTACTGTAAGTAAGAAAATTAGAACATGCATGAAGTTTAAGCCAACATGAAGTGTACATACTATGTTCAAACCCCTACAAAAGCACACACTGCTCATGGTAGTCCCACACTAAAAGATGTCGAACGCTTTCAGAATGGGTCCAACTGCAAACTTTGTGAGAGATTACTTTATGATGGAACATTTGTCACTGAACAAAATGAGAATCATTGCCATCACTGTAAACTAAATAATAACCTAATATCTCTACTGTATTTCTTTTCCTTTATTTTTCATTTGACAATCTAGGACAACACAAAAGCCCAAGTTCACACAGATATATATGCATCTTGCCCAATTTTGAAAATGTTGCACGCCAACAAACACCTACCTCTGTATCTGTGGCATCAAAAGGTACATTCCGAACATGAATTACTTTTGAAGGAGCTGTGTCAAATCTTGCCTATAAAACAGATACAATTTGTCACCCAATTACAGTATATCTATACAATGTAAGATGACTTAAAGGGAACCTCCACTAAAAAAGGAATATATCTTAAAATAGTCAACATAATGCTCACAATCAAAATCGTTTGAAAGTTTTCCAATGGGAGTGTTTGTATCCGAAATAAATAAATTTTAAAAATGGTTGTTTGGGTTTTCAAATTTCCTGGGTGCCGCTATCTTGAATAATTATTGTGATGTGTCATGGTTGCCCTATTGTTTTAAAACAAAAGCTCTTTGTGCAAATACAAAAGAGCAACCATAACACGTCACAATTATTCAAGATGGCGGCGCCCAAGAAATTTAAAAACCAAAACAAGCGTTTTTTAAATTGATTTATTTCAGATACAAACGATTCCATTGGAAAACGTTTGAACAATTTTGATTGTGAACATTATGTTAAATATTTTGAAGTTGTATTCTTGTTTTAGTGGAGGTTTCCTTTGAGATATTGTACAATTCCGTTGATAATAACAGAAATGAATCCTTCACTGATTAATAAGACAGGTGTATATATCATTTCTTAATAATACAATAAGCCTAAACATAACAAACTACTGCAAACACGGTATTCTAAACTTCTGCCAATCTCCTGTCAAGAATTTTCTAAAATTTCTCCTGGAGCTCAAATTACAATGATTTTCTAGTGACTAATGGTTCTTCTTTGACTAAAAGAATTGAAAAGGGTTGAAATGTAAAAGATTTAAAAGACAATTAACAACTAAAGTTATTTTTGTTTTTCAGCCTTATTTAACAATAATTATGCATTAATTAATGCAATTTTGCCACTGTGTGGCAACTTGCCACTATGACGGCAACAGCAGATAAATTTAATAAAAATAATGGCATCTGTATCTACAATACCTTCTTTTGATCCCCCATCAGCCCTGAAAATAAAACAAGTTGCAATTTAATTAAAAACATTGTTGCTTTTTACTCTGTATACATCTTTTATCACAGGAAGCTCTCTCCTAAGGAAACGGATAGTATTAATATTATTATTTTGTGATCAAAATGTTGTTTCATTACCTGCTAGACTAAGTAAATCTTCGGCTGTGCGCTAAAATTGCATTAAAATGGAAAAAAGGAATTAGTAATCAGCCAATAACAAAAAAAACTGTTTTAAAGTGTAACTGAGTATGTAAAAGTGTTAAACAGTTCCAATGCAAGTCTTAGTTGCAATATTGCTACAGATCAATGAACCTTTACTTTGCATTCCCCGGGAAACAAGCAAAAAAGATGAAAAAGGAAACAATTTAAGACTTCAGTGTAAAAAAGATCTTTGTAATAAAGAAAGATAGTTTTGAACAAGAAAAATAAAACACCAGTAACTTTA
>NC_090878.1:36301377-36308877 GCF_036669935.1 Montipora foliosa
CTCTTTTGTATTATGTCGTTCGTTCCACATTCAAGATTGGGTACCCATAGGAGGTCGGTTTACCCTATCTTGAGGGTAGGGACAAGTTTTGTGTCCAAAACGCCATGTAAATGCAGAGAGTGTCTAATCGGCGTGGGTGGGTGGGTCGTGTGTCGTGGGTTCGAGATCCTCCACGTATACACGTCATGTAACCCTAACCCTAACCTAGCCTGCGAGCAGGCCCTCCGAGGGACTGGGGTTGGGGGTAGAATGAGAGCCTGCCCGCAAGGCTTTGTATTCTGAATGTCGCGTCCAAATTTTGGACGCAAAATACTGATTGGCTGAAATGAAATAACATCGTGACGTCACCAGTGACAAGCTCCGACAATAAGAAAGCCTCTTCGCTTCGCAGAGATGAGGTGGTCAGAAATGCGTCTGAGAAAATTGTAGAATGTTGCAATTTACCATAACTTTACATAATTAAAGGTCGGGCGACGCGATGCAATGGCTTCTCTACTGGAAGGAAGGAAGTTCTATCTCTGTTATCCACAGGATTGGGAAAAAGGCTTATTTCCCAACTGTTTTTCGTAGCGGCCAAAATACAACGAGGGCGACTTCATGTCACCGTGGTAGTTTCCTGTCCTCGACAAAGCATTATCGCTGATCACATTTGGACAAAAATGGGCCTTTCGGCTGCCTCTGTTGCTGATTTAACGATAGAGAACGATAGAGGAACTCTACACGATTTTAGCAAGTATTTGGTTAAGCCGAAAAGGCGACTCCACAAATGATTGCTCGATCTCCTCGTAACTCCGCAAATACTCAATAAACCTTTGAAATAAATTGGTGTAGGTATTAGAATATTGTAATGTATGTAATGTCTTGATTCATTAAAATAAATTAAAAAAGATAACCCCGCTTCGCTTTACCGAAATTTGGCAGCAGTTGTGGTCGACGATTCTCACACAGAGGAGATGCGGTCAGGGAAAACGAATTTCTCTATTACGATTCCCGTCGTTTGAAGTTTGTGTGCTTAATTTTTCCCTAACGAACGAAACATTTTTTCCGCGGAAGGGACTTCGACGAATTACCGTAATGAATATTCAGCTACGCTTTACAGCATCAGCAATAGTTGTTTTAGGCTTTTCTGGCGAAGTCTTCCTTCCTTTACAGTTTTTTTTTGAGTTTCTGCCTCGAGCAAATTGAAATACACAACGGGTGGCTTTCTGTTTTCTGTTCTTTTTTCAATGTTTACTTCGGGTGCGCGCTGATTGGCTAATTTTTGACAGCTTTCTCAGCGTGACATCAGGAGGCGGCATTCAAAATTCAAAGGGATGCGTGCAGGCTCTCCTTCTCTCCCACCGAGGAGAGAGAGCCTGCTCGCAGGCTAACCCTAACCCTAACCTTAACCTTAAGGAAAAATCTTTATAGTTAATGGGAGCCGGACAGTTTTCCTTTGTTCAACGTTTCATAAAAGAAGTTCGGGGAAATTAATTTGTGAGCGGGCAATTACAAATTTGGACCGAGCACAGTTTCAAACAAACACGACCCACGACCCACCCATCCACGCGATGTAGCCTCACCCTTAAGTGCAAAAGATAGGTTGGCCCTAGAGGCTAGGATTATTTTTTGTTTTGATGTGACCGCTAACCGTGAGCGAAAGAAGCCAAATCTGTGAGATTTAAAAGCGTCATCACTTGAGATCAGCAAGGCTTCGAATTCCAAACATTCGTCCTCGTATTAACGTCCCCGTGTTACTGTAAAGTGTTAAAAATGTTGACGGCCCCGGCTGCGCGACTCTTGCTGTTCGATTCGCAAATGTTCAAGAAGGAGAAGAAGACGAGGATAAGATTTGTCAAAAGAAAACTACATAACTGAAAGGCGTGACTAGAATTGCGTTCAGTTTGCTGCGGAAATACGTCTTCCACCCGCCATCTTGATATAGTTGCAGAGCTTAGCAGCCGTTCTTTACTTGACCCTACGGGGGAGGGAGTCCTTGCACTAGTCAAACTTTGCATTTTGAACCGTGGTATCTTTAACCCTATCAGGTAGGGTGCCCCTATCCCCTAGGGGCACCATTGTTCCACGTAAACAGGCCCTAAGTCAACCCGGTTTCTTTTGATTTAATTTCTTTTTGTTGCTTTTTATTTCCCCCTGTTTTCTTGCATTCAATTTAAAAGTTAAGGGACCCTGGAAAAAAAGAGAATTCATTGTTTTGCCCCATCGTGAATCTAAAGATGTCTTCATCCTTGCAGGACCCGATCATAGTTAACTTCAATGGATGCCGGACAGCTCGGTGAACAATCGTTTCACTAAATTTATTGAAACAAGTTGATCCAGAGATATACCCGTTTTCTCTTTTTTCCAAGAACGAAGAAGTCAGCTCTGAGAAATGTGTCTGTCATCTGTTCACTAAAAACACTCGACTGTCGACCAATAATCTTTTATTTAAAAGTGACTTTTAACTTTACAATCAACATCTCTAGCATAGCTGCTTCTCGGCATGTCGGCCACTTCGATCACGATTGGAAGACTGCCAGCGCAAATC
This sequence comes from Montipora foliosa, assembly GCF_036669935.1. Taxonomy (NCBI): domain Eukaryota; kingdom Metazoa; phylum Cnidaria; class Anthozoa; order Scleractinia; family Acroporidae; genus Montipora; species Montipora foliosa. Next base: position 36,303,905 of record NC_090878.1, read on the forward strand.
TCATCTTTTTTCAGCGAGATTGATAACGTTTTGTTCATTTGTTTGTATGCAGGATGAGCCGCTTGATTCAAATTGCCCAAGTCGGTTACATAAAATTTTTTTAAAATAAATTGTAGAAAATCAAGGGACTTAAGACAACACGATGGTCGAAGTTTTTCCACGATGTTTTAGAGAACAGCAAGGAGAAAATAGGAAAATTTGCGAATAGCTGAGTGTGTGCGTCTATGCAGTTCCTTTAGCTTTGAGTTCCATGTGCTCAAGGCACTCTTGTCCTGAGAAAGGAGACGTACTTTTAGGATGCTCAACAGCAAAAGTTTTGTATGTGACACTGAATTACCTGACAAGGATAGTTACCCACAGTGGCGGATCCAGACCTTGAGCTAAGAGGGGGGGGGGGGGGGGGGGGGGTGGGTTGAGTGTGTGAACCCCAAAAAAATTTTAGCCTCAATTTTTACCAGAATATAGACTTATACTTGTTTTCCTTCCTGTATCCAAGGTAAATGTGAGTAAGTGTGATTTAATAAGTGCAAACACGTGACATGCAACTAAAGCCGTGTTCACACTCAACATTGATTATGATCAACTGAAGTATAATTCAGGCAATCGTACTCCATTCAATTTTCTTCTGTTCACATCTGTGAAAATTCAAATACAATAGACAGGGTAACCTTGCAGTGTGAGACAAAATGGCACCTACTGTAATTAGTTGATGTGAACACATTCCAAACTTAATTGGATTATAATTCGATCATAATCGAGGCCTAATGAGAACACGGCTTAAGACTTCTATGATAAATATATTAATGAAATGAGACGTTACGTTGCCGCTGGATGTTACGGAGCTCACGCAAAGCCGACGACAACGGCTAAGAGGACTTCATTCTAAAATACATCTTCGCATTAATTAATAGTTGAGGAAGAAGTTGAAGTAAATAGTATAAAATTAATTATTCAAAGTCTTTCCGAATCTAAAATGTTCATCAACTGAGTGTCTTCGCCGACGCGATAATGTTTATAACTAATGACAAGTCCTGGAAGATATTTCGAGGAAAGAACATTGGTATCCCAATGCTCTGAGAGCCTCTACGCAACTGTGTGAGTACTTCAAAGAGCATGATAAAACAAGCCGCACACTCTGAGGCGAAAATAGCGCGGCGCGAAGAATTCGAGTGTATTCACCGCCAGTGTTTTTCCGCGAACACCTAGCGCCGCTATTGAACGTGAAAGCCTATATCCGTGGATCATGGGATCAAACAAAATGGCGGACGCGTCATCATCGCCCTCAGACTCAGAAAATGAAGATATTTTACTAACACTCTTGCTTCTCCGCCGCAATTGGAGAATGGATGTACCGGGAGAGGAATGAAATACACGACGAGCGTTAGTTTCACAGACTAGACATGTATGATTAAAATCGAAATATCACCGTCTTTCTCGACACCGAATGATATTTCCTCTAGCGCTCTCTCGCGTTTATTTCTGTCTTTGGAATTTGCCAGCAATGCATCGTAAAGAAAGGGATAATAAATACAAATCCACTTATTTGTGGTCGAGGATCACCTCGCTCACAACCCCTATAGACGCAGCCAACTTTTAATGTTATATTAGGTTAAATACGCCATACGTAATGCAATGCGTAATGACGATAAGAGGTTATCGTCGCCAACGCTGAGTTCGTTTTGTGTCCACACACTTGGCAAAGATTTCGTCAGAAAAGTTCGCGGCGAAAAAAAATAACAAGCATCTTTGATATTGAGCGCTATTTCCGCAGCGGCAAATGCGCATAAAAATCAACTTGGCACACCGGGCGAATTCCTCACGGCGGAATTAGCACTGCGCTTTTTTCGCCAAGTGTACGGCCTGCTTTTCGCCGGTGACTTTTTGCTCGTTATTTGGTGCTGAGATTTCACAAGCGTGCACAAAAAGAACGCGTAAATTAGCGGCAAGTGTATTTACGATTACACGTTTACAAAACGATATGGTTGCCAAATTCTCGCGATTTTGAGCCTGCTGGAATACTGTTTTGCTGGCTCACTTAAAAAACACATTTTGCCATATTGTTGGAAAGTTTTTTCACTGGCAGGTTTAGGTCACGTCACTGTTAAGACAATAGTTACATATAAATTCGTTCAGGTTCAAAACAATCGTAGCGAGCCTGAAATTGCAAACAAAGAAACTCGACCAATATTTTTCCAGTACGGACCTCACGCTAGTTCAAAAACGTCTATATACTTAACATTTCGTGACCTCAGGAGGGGGTTGGTGGGGCAAAAGCAAAACAGTGAGTAGCTGGTGTATAGATGGTTTGCAAGTCAATTAATCGGCAACTTGTTATGGTACGAAAACAATAGATATCTGATTAAATGCGAGAAATGTTTTTTTTTTGGTCAAGTCGGAGTTCCAGTACGAATTTTACCGTCTAGAACCGTTAACAGAAGCAGGCGAAGAGGCAAAAATCGAGGAATAAGCCGAGCAAAGGCTAGCCTCCTTTGCAGCCGTTTTTAGGCTCCCCCCACGTGGGGAGGGACGAGCCTAAAAACGGCTGCAAAGGAGGCTAAGGAAAGGCAAGCACGAGTGCAAACAGTGAAGGCGCCCGTGCAATGTAAATAACAGCTGACCAGCAGTCCTTTCCATTTGTACTTTGGTTGTAAATAACCACATTTTATGTGAAACGCCAAACGAAAGGCTGCCGCTTGTCATGAAAGTATGAAAATTCTCTTATTCTAAATTCTCTCTTAAAGAAAGTTGCTCGATATCTGTAGATTAAAAGACAACTAGACGCTCCATGAGCGTACACTGGGTTGCCTGTGGAACGAAGGGACTGAGTTGGGTGGTATTAAACTGCAGCGTTCCAGGCATTTTTTTTCAAGTCGGGGGTCATTAAGACCATTTAAGGGGTCACCCAGAAGTCGTACCAGCAGAGGCCGTTTGGGTCACAAGTTCATACGACGAAACAAATCCTTTTCCGAGGTTAAAAACCTGGCTACCGGCCTAATAATCATTTGTCAGAAAGAAGAAATTCCTGTCATCTTTAGAAAAAATAGACACGCATTGCTTACGTGTGGTACTGAAGTAACACAGCGCTTTTTTCCATATTGTCTACTCAACTGAGCTGCATGCGTTTTGTCTTCCAGGAGATTCAAGTTGTCTTTGCGTAATATGAAGGTCTAACAGTACACGATATTGTTTTGGTATTGTATATTGTAGTGCAATATTAATGTGGTAGAAGTCTTAGATAAAAAGCCCCCTGAGAAGACCTGTGGTTACTAGCAAAGTACTGAACCCAAAAAGATTGAAGAAAATAAAAGGGAATCGAGAAACATTGGCTTCTGGGCTGACATGTTGATCATTTTCAAGTTCCCTCACAACTTCTTTTCACCACAAGTGTAAGCGTGCGCTCTGGGCATCTGACAGCTTTGTAAACAAACTTCACTTAAATTTTACCTTGTCCAACGGGGTTAGTATCTGGATGGGCGACCTCAAAAATATACCACTTCGTAACGGAAGCATAGGACCGAAAATTCTATTTTAACGCTATCAAATGCGAACCAAGAAAGGTACAGATTTTGTTAGCTTTCTTTATGCAAAACAAGTATTGATGCAAAAGTAAATAAATATTGATACACAGTTTTGAGGAAAAGCAAAAGGAAGTTTTCAGGGACGGTCGATCGAGAATAAAATATTCTACCATCGGTAACAAAATTTACGACATGAAAACAACATTAAGTTTGAACCACGAATATAAAAAGTTTCCGTCAGCGAAAAACATTATGGGAGATTTTTGTTAAGTTGAATTTTGTTATTGTACTTTTGGCAGCACCGAGTAAATCGCACATCGAATTAAGCGGGCGCTGTGATCAAGTTACCGTGGCATGTTTACTCGCGAAACAGTGAAGCATCTGTGTCAAATAATGCCAAGATACCGGGTTTTTGTTTTGTCAGTTTTCTTTTTCTTTCAAGTGTTATAAATTTTGACAAGAAATGTGCGAATTCAACACAAAGATCACAATCGCTCAACTATTGAGGTTGACCATTGTTTATTTACTCTCCAAGACGAGGTTATTTATCGCCAGGTAATTCCATCGTTTTGGGAATAGCAGCTACTTTATTATTCATCAGCGTCACAATTTTTTGCCGATTGTTGAAACTCAAGCACGCTTCCAACAGACCTGTTTAATTTCGTGACTTATGCGCTACCACCAAAATTCTCCCCGTATCACATTTCAACACATGTATGCAAATTTGTTAAGCTCGAAAATTACACAACGTGATAAATTTACAGAAGCTGGAAATTTCACACAAATCTTTTCCAGCGAAACATTTATTGAAACAAACAACATATTTGCTATAAGAGGCAAGAAACTCTTCCTATTTCAGTTGCGTGCGTGCAAACGAAACACAATCGCTGTAACAAAGCATATTCAATTAAATAAATTTCTGACAGTTCACATCAAACCCTTTTTAAAAGAACCTTAACCGTAAATGATAAAGCGCAAAAAGCAACAAGCTTTCATTCAAAAAATTCTTCACTGTCACATTTTCAATTTTTTTTACTTTTGCTGAGCTGAGTCATAAAATGAATATAACTTGCCAGACAACTTAGATGCGACTTCAGTAAACACAGTGATGCACTAAAGGCGTTCGATTCCTTCAATGTGTGTTAAATCCATAAGAGAATTGCCATTTGACTTCAGTGTTGTATATAATACCAAGTTAAAGCTTATTTGATATCCAACGGCGAAAAATGAAATTGTTTTCGAAGACCATTACTCGTCGCTTTAAAGATTCCAGATATTTATGTTTCATCGCCTAAGTTGTTTTTCCAATTGACGTTCCATTCTTGAGCTCCATAAGGGAATATTTTGTTTAAAAATGCACCAAAACGCCATTCACGTTACAATGACTTTCAACGCCATTCCAGGTCCTCCTATGTGCACCAGAGAAATCTACGCATTACCCCAGCCCCCTCAAAC